>NC_061121.1:213184659-213333417 GCF_002878395.1 Capsicum annuum
CTAACTCCTAAAATAAATATTGAAATTCACATATATTATAATAAAATCATATGATAGTCAAGATATCAGAACAATATAATTAAACTTAACCTCTAACCCGATCAAACATTCATCTACCATGAAAAAAAAAATAGATAGCAATAAAACAAAAGCTACAACAAATAATATGATAATCGAGATATTCTAACAATAATATTAAATCTTACCTTACACAAAAATTCTTAAACCCGATTGAACATCCATCTACTGGCTATATTGAACAGAAAAATAGCATATACCAACAGAATAATATGATAACCAAAATATCTAAACAATACGATTAAATCTAATCTTTACATTAAAATTTTATAAAACCTGACCGAATATTTATCTACCACCTGTATTAAACAGAAAAAATAATAAATAGTAACATTCATCTATATCACAATATCAATATTTATTTCAAAATCTGTAATAACCCAAAACTAAATAAAAAATAAATACGATTAAAAATTCTGATTATTTTCACCACTAAAAACCCTATACATTAAACCTAACAACTATAAATATAGATATAAAAAATCAAAGGAAACCTTTGTACCATGATAATACAATTTTGGATTCATTACCAAAACAACACTACACCTATAAAGTATCAATAATTGGTAGAAAAAATCTCAAGGAAATTAAAGAATAATTTCTTGCAATATTTTCGGCGAACAAGAATTTTATTAGTAATTGATAGAAAAAATTTCAAGAAAATTGAAAGAACAATTTTCTTGGAGTATTTTCGGCGGACACCCATGTGTTGTCTGAACGTGAGTGTATATACATATTGAATATGTATGGTGAATTCAACAAACTAAACTTAGACAAATTAGGAAATAAAAATTATCTCTTACCATATATTTTAGAATTCCTAATTGTAAAAAAATAGAAGTCAATATTATAAAAAAAATTAAATATCTCTTACCATATATGTTAGAACTCCTAATTGTGAAAGAATAGGAGTCAATATTATCAAAAAAAATAAATTAAAAAAAGATGAAAATGTTATGAAATAACTAAAGAATAAAGAAGAAGATTAGAGAGAATAGAGAGAGTAATTCTTATTTCTTCACTTGAGGGATGAATTACAATGAAGTAAAATCCCTTTATTTATAGGAAAAAACTAACCTTGGGGTTTTTAACTTTTTCATAAATAGACATACACAATATATGGTAAAGTAGGTATTCACTATATATGGTAAAGACATTTACTATATATGGTATATTTATAACAATCCCCCTTGAATGTCTAATTGATAGATAATGTGCTTCGTTAAAACCTTACTAGAAAAAATCTAGTGGGAGAAAAATCTAGTGAAGGAAAAAGAGTACACATCTCTAACAATACGCATATAGGCTGCCTTATTAAAAACCTTACAAGGAAAACCCAGTGGCACAAAATCTCGTAAGGAAAAAAAAGTACAACGAGTATTAACTCCCCTAATGAGAACATACTTGATCCTTTGCATCCCTATCTTGTGCACCATCTTCTTGAAAGTTGCAATTAGAGGAGACTTGATGAATAAATCAGTCACATTGTCACTTGAACGAATCTGTTGCACGCTAATATCATCATTCTTTTGTTGCTCATCTATGTATAAAATCTTTGATGAAGTGTGCTTCGTTCTATCTCCTTTTATGGATCCTCCCTTAACTTGTGCTATGCATGCTCAACCATACACATTCTCGGCTTGCTTCAGGAATAACTATTATCTCAGCATGGTTCCATAAAGTGGCTATGATAGACTGCTTTGTATATCTCCAAGATATTACAGTACCACCACATATGAACACATAACCTATTTGAGACCGAGCTTTATGTAGACCAGATAAGTCATCAACATAACCAATAAGATCAGGACTGCAAACTTGCTAACAAATTAACTGAAAAAGGCTATATCAAGCCTTGTAGTATTTGTAAGATACATTAGTGCATCAATTGCACTAAGATATAGTACATCATAATCAAGGAGTTCCTCATTCTTTTCTTGAGGTCGGAATGGATTCTTATTCAATTTTACATGTTTCTCATTTAAGCAAAAATTCTATTGCTTTTGAAAACTCTCCAAAAGTTCCAACAATTTTCAAGCTATAAGTTTATACAATATAAGGATTATAAATAAGTTTCCCAAAAACTTTTATATGCTTCAAACATTTTGAATCCTTAAAAATATTTTCGTATAAAGTTTGTCAAGCGACAATATTCAATATTTCATGTGTGACATTTTTAAGTGTTTGGACTGCAAATCAAATAAGTTTTATGCTTGCCAAAATACATCCTTTCATGTCACTTGATAAATGTTTATACGTCAGTATGCTTAAATAAACGTTGAATTCGGATCCTCATAATCTCTCACAATATTGCGTCAATAGTGTATTAAAAATATCATCAACAGTATGACATAACATTTTGAGATCTCATCACTTCATTATTTTCAGGTACCTAAACCTCTCATAAGATTTTATGAAGTGTTATGTCGTAGACATTTCCTTCTTATTATGATTATTTGCTCTTTATCCTTTTCAAGGATTTATTTCATTCGGAACCGAGTGGTCTGCCATGCTTCACACATGCATAGACTTTGTCCTTTAGGGACACAAAATAGGAGCACTTGCAGCTTAAATATGATATGCTTTCGTCATTTGACTTGAATTATCTTTTGAATGAGTATCTGATGACAATTCCTAACATATTTCATAGTTGCTTATAATCTCCCCCTTATGTTAGGAAAACTAACATACATCCTCCATCTTCTTTGAGGAATCCATCTTTGTGCATCATGGTATATTCATTAATCATATACCGCACATCAACTATTAGATGGAATAGTTGCTTCCTGACCTTGAACCAATTGAGAGGAAAAAATAATCATAATTTATTGGTCTAATGCATACAAGTGATATTGTATGCAACATATCATATTTCAAACCAACACATGAAGTTTTGTTCTCATTAGTAATGATTTAACTATTTATTGAAGGCATTCAATGCCAAACCATTTTCATCAAGATGAATTGTCTTGATTGCACAATCTGAAAATCATGCTTTTAGCTCAATTTTATTGAGCAAACAACTTTATGAATGTCAAACTGCAGGTTGACAATAATCGTACAAGTGATCATCTTATATCGATGCATCTTAATAGATCACATAACAGGTAAACGGGCTCTTATTCACCTTTTATATTTTTCAAATTTTGAGGGATCCAATCCAATAATTAGTTGGTCAAACCAACTTATCATGAGAACAAACAACATGAACAATTCTTGAAGAATTTTCTAATTCTTCGTTACATGTCCAATACTCAATATGCACATCTTCGGGATGTCATAATCGTTCATGTCAACTTATGAACTTTTATTCTAGCAAACTCCAAGTTTTATCATGACATGTACCTTTTTACTTTAGTAAATTCTAGATTTACTATTACATGAATAAATTTCAGATTTACTACTTTAGAAATGGATTTCAAAATAACTCTTCTCGATTATTCTGCCTTATTCAGAGGTGAGCTGTGAAGCCATCACAATCAATTCACGTTTGTTGATAAGTTTCACTAAATATCATCGCAGTCACCCAGGGAATGGATCTATACTTATAACAATTAAAATTCTCATTCCCATGAATAAAATATAATCGTGTCTTAAGCCTATCAAATTGATAACTTATAACCTCTTTTATGATATTGCTACTTTAGGAGCAAATAGAGGCATACATATGATCTAGAAAATTTTTCTCTAACATATCTTATGATCATAATACGCGTGTGAAAATATCATCACTTTTGATGATTATTATCATATTGTCCCTCCACGTATATATTCGTGCATTCAATCACTTGTCTTCTTTCAGACATATTATGCACTGCTATCATATACGCTTCAAGAATGAAGTAAGTTGTCATATTTCAGACTTATCATATATTACTACCACATTCACTTCATGAAATGGAGCATATTCAATGGGACATATTTCATGACTTTTCATTAAAAACACATTATTTTACCTTAACCATCATAATATCATCAATATGGTGCATTGAGATTCAAACTCAACGTCTTACTCATATAAAAGTGTCTTAGGCATAAATTGATGGGACTTAGACCCAACATATTATCATCATTTTTGATAATATTATTTTTGAGGAACAAATTTAAAACATAAATGGTTCCAAACCAATTATTTTTTCTCAAATCCAACAATAATTATATTATTAGTAACAAAAGACAGATAACATAAGAAATTACTAACCTTGTCTTACTCTCAAACACTGACATAATAAACCAAAGTATAATAATTTCAGAGTGAACTAATATAACAGAATTTTAATATCCAGAAAATCCTCTATTGATGCGTTTCCAATATGATAGATTTAATTATTATAAAAATAAGAACCACTGTGTAAGTTGAGAACAAAACTTTAGTCACATGTGCATATACAGTAATCCATGGTTGATATCTTCTAAGTATAATAGATTTGTACATTTGTCATATAATACTCACTTACTGTGTTAAAAATATGGCAACCAGAGATTCTTCATTCATACGACACTTAAGATTTTAATATGAGAAGCAATAAAATAGAGTTACTTTGTCATATTACCGATCATACCTCTGGTAAATCCTTTGCTTTTTTTCGTTTTCAATCTTAGTATACTTTTAGAGGCACGTGTTGATAACATGTTATGAAATAACTAAAGAATAAAGAAGAAGAGTAGTGAGAATAGAGAGAGTAATTCTTATTTCTTCACTTGAGAGATGAATTACAATGAAGCAAAACCTCTTTATTTATAGGGAAAAACTAATATTGGGGTTTGAAACTTTTTCATAAATAGACATACACAATATATGGTAAAGTAAGTATCTACTATGTATGGTAAAGTAGAAATTCACTATATATGGTATATTTATTACAGAAAAGACTATTTTGTCTATTATGAAGTATTTTAATGAAGGGTAAAAACTTCAAATCACTTTTCTAAGGATTTTCACACTTTTAATATATTATAGATATAGATATATATTATATACCTATTTGATATTCGGTAAATACCGAATACCAAACGATATTAATATCCTGTACCAAACTCAATCCCGAATACTGAAATATTGAAATTTTACTTTCAAATACTATACCTAATACCGAATTATCGAATACCAATTATTAAATTTTTTGATTCGATTCGATAATTCGATATTTCATGTTGTGTGTTTTGCCCAGACTCCCTCACATATATTAAGGTACTAATATTCAGTTCTACGCACAACTTACGCACCACCAATATTTGTTTATTCTGTCATATCATTGTTTTTTGTTTTCCTTCTACCGTATACTTTTCCCCTCAATTAATTATTGCCATTAGTTACACGATCACAGCTAGCATTATCCTTATAATAATAAATAAAATGAAAAAAAAAAAATCGTAGAAGTCACAACTGAATCGTAGCAAATCCATTTCGATTTGATTAAATGATATAATAACTTTTTTATATTTGTCAAATTGTTGATGAGATTCACGAGATTCTAAACCTAAGCCTAAACTTCATATTTAAAAACAAAGGGCCATGTAAAACCCTTTAATGATTAAGGACCCTTTTATCATAAAAGATAAAAATATATTTACTTTATTTAATATTATTTAAATAAAAATAAAGTTAAAATTATATTTGATCATAATATTTTTAAAATGAGGTATTTCTGAAGTTACAAAATATTAAAAGTGAATAAATTTTAAAAAAATTATAATTTTGAAAATTGAGTTATTTTATGAAAAAAAAATTATTTTTTTTTAAGAATAAATTAAAAAATGCAAAAAGTGAATCTAAAATTGTGAAAATACCTCTTGAGGTTTTTTCAGAAATCATATTTCACAATATTTATGGCCAAATAAATATTCCAGAATTAAGTGAAAAAATATTTCGAAAATATCTTGAATAATATTCATGGCCAAACAATTGCTAAAAATTCAAACTTACATCCTTCTTTAATATTACTCAGGTTCTGTTGACGTAATATGCTTAATTAGACGTGTAATTTACTAAACCGATCTTATGAATGATTTTTTGAACATTACTTTATGTAATTATTTAATACCAAGAATGAAAATAAAATAATATAATAATAAACTATTTTTTAATTTTACAAATTATAAATTAATTAAAATAATTATTTTTAATATAAAAAACAAGTAATACAAAACTGAGGGCGTAAAAATTAAAGGTCGAAACATTATAGTCAACACAATCTAATTAAGTAGTACAATCTAATTAATTAGTCGATTAAAATAAAACTATTGAACGGTGGCATTGGTAGGTGAGGAGAGTAGGTGCTAGTAGTAGAAGAAGAAGGGGAGAGGATGGATCAAAGTTACGTATTAAATATTAGTGACACATAACTTAACGAAAAAAAAGAATAAATATATCTTTGAACTGAGAAATGATATGTATATATTTTTAGTCGTATTTTGAATACATATATACATCTATCATTAATAAAACGATCCGTATATGCCCCTCACACTAATAGTAGGAGCATATATATACCCAAAATATCATGAAAAGTATATATGTATCATTTATCATAGTTCAGGGGTAAATTTATCCTTTTTTTATTTTAATTTTTTTAATGTAAAATAATTGATACAAACCCACTATCTAACCCAATAAACACATTATCCATCCCGATCCCAATTAAAATTCAAGATATGCCTATTTAACAAACGCGTTTTTCTCACTCCTAGAACGATAAACACACAATGATACACTGACACTCACTGCTATCAATTTCAGAAAAAACAATCATTAACACAACTCCCAAAAACAACACCAAATAAATTGAACCCCTCATGTTTCAATTTTCATTGAAATTTCATGGGAAAACACTACCTACTATCGTTCAATACCACATTGTCACCATCTCCGTCAAATAAAAAATACCCACCGACGAACCATCGCCGCACCCCTAACTTCGGCCACCGTCGGCCTAATATCCACTCCCTCCAATCAGTAAACACCAACTAGTAGTAGCGACCAATCATTGCAATTTGATTGAAGTTCACGTTTAAGAGAAAATAGAGGGAGTATTGAATTTGGATGTGCAACATTGCGTTCTTTTTTAAATAAAAAATAGAGATCGGATCAAGTAGGTTTGAAATCAGGCTCGATGGGCTTATTCGGTTGGATAGTGGGTTTGAGTTAATTCTTTGAGATAAAAATTTAAAATGAAAAAGAGACAAACATACCCCTAAACTATGATAAATGGTACGTATATACTCTTGGTAATACTTTGGGTACACATCAGTGGCGGAGCTACATGAAGGATAGGAGGTTCACTCGAATCCCCTTCGACGAAAAATTATACTATATATACATGATTAAATTATTTTTTATGTATATATAGTAGATGTCGAACCTCCTTCAATTAGTTCATATGTTCACTTGTACGAATTAACCCCCTTGGTGAAAATTCTGGTCTCGCCACTGGTACACATATATCCCTACCGTTAGTGCGAGAGACATATAAGTACCATATCATTAACGGTAGGGGCATATGTATACCCAAAGTATGACAGAGACTATATACGTACCACTTATCATAGTTCGAAGGTATATTTATTTCTTTTTCAAATTTTAAAAAAAGTTTCCTTTCCTCTTGATTTTTAAATTGATTACTATATAGGAATAATTATTTTTTGTATATATGACACAACAACATACCTAGTATATTTTCATCAAGTGGGGTCTGAAGAGAGTAAATGTATGCAGTCCATATCACTACCTCAGATGTGAGATAGAGAGACAGTTTCTTATAGACCTACAGTTCAAAATAAAATAATCTAGATAAAAAATAATAAAAAGATAAAATATAATAGAAATTAATATATCCAATAATACTATGTGCAATATATATCAAATAATACCAATAAAAAAAAACCGAGATGCTATTATAACCATTTAATAAGAAGGAATAATTTCCAGTGATTGTAGTGAAAAAACTAATCATACAAAAATATTTATAATATTTTGTCTATAGGTCTATTACGCTATTTTGTACTAACTTCATGTGTAAAAGATCATATAATTAAAAGAGAAAAAATTCAAATATGTTGTCAAAATTTGAAAAAATGTATCACTCAATTAAAAGTTTAACTCACGTATGTATGCTACTGTCATTCAACTAATAGAAAATGAAAATAATTTTGCAATATAATTTTTCCCTTTTCTATATATGACCTATTAAAATTAAACCGACCCACCCTGACCCACTTAATGTTTGCATTCTTGCTTTCAAATATTATTTAAGTAGCAACATCTTCCTCCAATATTTCCAAGTGAATACCAAAAAATAAAACCCTTCAAAGCTCCAAATTCTAGAGAGAATAAAAAAATGTTATCTAAGCACTCACATTTCGTAGTACCTTTATGTCACGATAAACAAACCTCCTTTCTAAACATTCCGACCACCGTGTCTCCGTCGTCCACTGCGGTTGTTTACGACCAACATGGCCCACCCGACATCGTTACAAGGTTCGTTCTAGGTTCACAACGTCATCCTCTTTGTACGTTAATAGGGACGGAGCTAGAGTACCAGAATACACTTGATGTACGATAACTGAAAGGATAGAGTGCATGCAGATTATGTATCTATCTCACAGTAGAAAGACTGTTTGTTGTAAGTAGATTGTATGCAGACCATATATTCTGAATTTTTGTAGTCAAAGTTCTGGTTCTGCCATTGCAAGTGTAACTACTTGCATTTGCAATTTTTTGGCTGTTTCTCCTAGATCTGCGTCTAGAAAAAAGTTTACACTTGCGACATATTGAATCGTTTTGGATTGTTGTATCTTTATTTTTTCATATTCTGCTTTTTTTTTATTTTTTTGGTGCAAGTTTTGATTCGTAACTACTTGCATTTGGTTGAATATTGCAATTTTTTTTTTCTTTTTTCTGAAAAGATGTGCTAATTTCACGGCAGGTTTACGGAGATTCCACCAGTGGAGATAAATGAGAATGATGTGTGTGTGAGAATGCTTGCAGCTCCCGTCAACCCTGCTGATATCAACAGAATTGAGGGTTCGATGATATTTTTTTAATTTGTTTTTAAAGAGTTACTTATTAATAGTGTTATTATTTCAGAAGCTTATTTTCTTCGTTGGAGAAAATTGAAATCAAGAACCAAATATGAGTTGCTGATATATTCAAATATTTAAAGCTTGATTGTCAATTCGTAGAAACTTTAACTTCTTGAAATAAAATTTATATATTCAAAAAATATTATAAATTATAATAAAATAACAGTTAAAATATATTAAAAATAAATATATAAAGTTTTTAATCAAAGAAAACTTAAAGTTACCAAATATTTCATAAAGCACTATAAATCAAAGTAATTGACAATTGATAATATACAAAAGATATAAGAAGAAATTATGATCAAAGGTACACTTGATTGAATGTTAAAATTCGAAAACATCCATATAAATTGATATAAATAGAATATTATTTTTAGTAAAATATATTATTACGACCCTATCCATCCGCACAATTAAAAAAATTAAAGTTTTGTTTAGTCATACTTTTAGCAAGGAATTTTATAGAATAATCTTCCTACTTGGATTATTTTTTAAATTTGATACATAACTTTAAATTGTATTTGAAATTTTTATAATTAAACACTAATTTTGAAATTTTAAATTTAAAAATAATAATTTATACGGCCAAACAAGTCCTTAATTTTAGCGAATAATTACAGGAGTTTATCCGGTAAGGCCACCAGTACCAGGAACCGGAGGATGGGAAGGTGTTGGTGAAGTACATGCTGTGGGCTCTACTGTTAAGGTTCTTTCCCCTGGAGATTGGGTTATTCATTCTGCTTATCTTCCAGGTAATTAATTACTTTATTGAAATATTCTTTTAGGGCCACACTTTAGTTACATGGAGTATTTCGGAAGGGAGCCTTTTAGTAATGAATAAAGTTAATATCATGTAATCTTTTGGATTTATGCTGCGGAACAACTCTAGCAAAAATACAAGAGGCTGGATGTAGTAGACCTTTTGTGGCCGGTCCTTTCCTAATGCACATAACAAAAGTTTTAGTGCATCGGATTATCGTTTTCATCCTGATTTTATTTTGGACCCGTCTATAAAAATATGATGATATCTTCATGTAACTCCTCAACCGGAGTTGATTGCGATAGAATCTAATAATTTTGAAATTCAAAATTTATAAAGTTTAAATTCTACCCTTGTAGTCCGATTATTTGCCGAACTCTACGTCTAATGGGAGCTTTAGTGCACCAAACTGTCCTTTTTATCCTGATTTTATTCTAAATCTGCCTCTGATAATATGTTGATATCTTCTTATAATGTTTGTCTTATAATTTAAAATTTATAAAGTTTAAATTCTGAATTCACTTCTACTCCTGCGTTGACGATTGTGGTTTTATATGTTCTAGGGACATGGCAGACCTATGTTGTAGAAGACGAAAGTTTATGGTACAAAATTGATAAAAGCACTCCAATTGAATATGCTGCCACTGTTTCTGTTAATCCTTTGAGTGCCTTGAGAATGATGGAGGATTTTGTAGCCTTAAAACCAGGTTTGTTGTATTATATTTATCTGAATATAGCTATAGTTTTTAAAATTCTCCATATATAGTAGTTTTTGAAATTCCTTTGGCGCAACACATCATTTTGTATTTGTTGTTGTATCACTACATATCGAGATAATTTCAGAAATTGTTGTATCCAGAGAGAATTTCAAGAACTTTTATGGTGTTTAGTGACTATTCAAACTCTTACTATATTTGATATTTAGGCTTCAAAATATTGTTATTTCGTAAAACAGGGGACACAATTGTGCAAAATGGAGCTACAAGCATAGTGGGACAATGTGTGATTCAACTAGCTCGAGATCGTGGAATTCATAGCATAAATATCATAAGAGATAAGCCTGAATCTGATGAAGTTAAAGAAAAATTAATCAAACTTGGTGCTGATAAAGTATTTACTGAAAGTGAACTAGAAGTGAAATCTATCAAAAATCTTCTGGTATGATTTTACTTGAAGTCGAATTTAACTTATATATACTGATGTGATTTTATTAGTTTAATTTCTTTCTTTTACTTGTATGTGCATTTTATAGGATGATATACCTGAACCTCTTTTGGGTTTGAACTGTATTGGTGGAAATGCAGCTACGATGGTCATCAAATTCTTAAAGTGAGACGCATTTTTATTTATTTGTTTTTCTAAGTTAAAAGTTTTCTTTTTTTCCACATGTATGTTATTGAAGACGTACAATGTTTTATTTTTCTTTTCAGGCAAGGTGGCACTATGGTTACATATGGAGGGATGTCAAAGAAGCCAATTACTATATCTACTACATCCTTCATATTCAAGGTTAGGTTTCAAGTGTGTCGTTAAGGGTATATCGAAAATAATATTTCTATTATATAAGATATGAACAAAATCTCCGAACGTCCGATCATTTATGGGATCATACTGAATATATTATTATATATTAAACTTTCTTTTTTTTTCTTTGCAGGATATTTCATTGAAAGGATATTGGTTGCAAGAAAAGAATTTAGACAAAGCACAATATAGGTGTTCGATTGATTATTTGTTGGCCCTTGCTCGTGCTGGGAGATTGAAATATGAGTATGATTTTTAACTCTTTGGGTCTATTAGTTTTATAATTCGTTATAAATATACAACAACAACATAGTGGTGTCACATAATAAAATCTAAAGAGACACATAATAAAATCTAAAGAGAATAGAGTGTAAGTAAACTCACCCCTCTATATTAAAGGTAAGCATAAAATTAATAAATCAATAAATATAAATTATATATTATGCATATTTATAATGCTTATCCATGGTAATTAAATAATAGGCACTTTCACTTTAATTTATTAAATTCTAGTATCAATTTTGTTTTCTTTCTCCATTTGTTACAGGATGGAGATGGTACCCTTTAAAGATTTTCATACAGCTCTTGAAAGGGCAATGGGGAAACATGGAAGTCGAAGGAAACAAGTTCTTAAGTTCTAACTTCAAAATTAGTATTATTATATTATTTATAAAAGAAAATATTGAAGGATTTGACTTTATATTAGGTACTGTAAGAATCTGGAAAGTACTTCTTCCACTGAGCTGGGATATAAGTATTTTTCATGTTGAATAATCCATCTTTTTCTTCTTCTTTTTTTCCACCAATTATTAGATCATCACCTTCTTGATCTCATATATTGTGTTGCTGTGACTTTCAAATTCCTTCTAATCAAATCAGATTAGTTTAATTTAGAGCATTTTATTTTTGATGTGAGATTTTTTTATGCGAATTCATATGAAAGTAGGTTGTAATACATGTAATAATAGAGTCAAAATATAAAAAAGTAAAAGTGCACAAAAACATTATGTAATTTTTTAACGAAAAATTGACACCCTTTTAAATAAATGTGGGTCGCTACTAAATGTAAATAATGAATATTGATGAAAATCAGTATTTCCTCGATTTATTTTTATTTGATAAAATTTACTTCTCAAAAATTAAATTATATGCAGCCTGACTAATATTTTAAAAATTATTTATTCATTAGGAGTATATTAATAATAGTACGATTACAATTTACTACTAGTATTTGACACGTAGTTATAATTTTTGAACTTTTAAATTTAAAAATTATAATTATAATAGTGCCTTCATTTGATTGAATTCATAATAGTGCCTTCATCCGATTGAATTCAACTTTAAAGAACAGTCAAATTGACTCCACTAAACGAAATGTAAAGTAAAAATAATGGAGGGAGTAATAAAAAAGTCTTTCCTGCACGTTCTTTCATATTTCGAGGTACATCGATATACTGAATTAGATGGACCTAAGCTCTAAACTCCTAGTAATTAATTCCTAACTAAGATAACTTTTTAAATTTTAAATTATTTTTTTGTATTAAACAAGTAAAAATAGATGGAAAGAGTACAGTAAATCTAGGACCAAATATGCCACAACAGTGAGCCACTTTGTAAGGAGGAAATTCTGTTTAAATTATTTTTATGCTAAGTTAGTTAACGATTTAATAAGTATTTGATCATGTTTTATTGTAAAAATAAAAAAAGATTTAATAATCTTTTTGTGTCAAAGTGAAAATGATATTTAAGAATTTAAGTTGTGCTTGATCATGAAATAAGTTAGAATTCATTTTGAATTTTGAAAAATATCATGAAATTTTCTGATGAAGAAACAATACACCCTCTGTTCATTTTTGTTTGGTAGATTTTCTTTTCAAAGTCAAATTGTATAAAAATTTAATTAATATTTTAAGATATATTTATTTATTAGAAGTATATTAATATAAAAAAAATTAAAATTTATAATACTTAAACATATAATTTTTAAATTTTAAATTTTAAAATTTAAAATACTGACTTTATTTGATTGGCTTCAACTTTGAAGAACAGTCAAATTGATTCTCACTAAATAAAATATGATAAAGTAAAAAATGAACGGAGGAAGGAAGTAATAAAAGAAAGTGTCTCGTTACATGTTCTTTGATATTGCGAGGCACATGGATAATTGGATATACAGAACTTTAGATTTTAAATTATTTTTGATAGTAAAATTTACATAAATTTCGATTAGTTTATTTATAATTATATCTTTTTTTTGTGTGTGTGTGAAATTTTAATTTTTAATATTTGAGATTCATAATGTTAAAATAGATACATGATTGACGAATTTGGCTCCTCTTTATTTTTTCTCTCTATTTTTCTCAAGTTTCTATCTTGATTGGTGATATATGGTATAGTTCAAATTGAATGGGTAAGATTTAATTATCTTGATTGGTGATCTATAACAAGAAATATATTTTTTTAAAGTCTATAAGAGATATATACTACATTATAATAATCTTATATGTACCTCTTGTTGTACCAATTATGTATATTTATATTATCTATTAAATGTATTATGTATCTTGATCAAATATGTTAAAAACATTGCCAGATATATAAAATAAATTATTATCTCAACATGCTCTTGCAAACAAAATATGTTTCTACACAACATCTGATCATAAAACATGCATCTCAACAAAATTGAAAAGTAATTTAAAGTTACGTTAATTCTCCTTTCCTCTTCATCAACTCATTCACCCCTTAATTATTTTTAGTTGACAAAGTCGATTTGTTATCGTGTTTGAACCTAAACTTGTGAGCAAAGTATCTATTTTATACGATTTTGAGTGGTGAAAATCATATCAAAAAGGTAACTCACCATTTTTGAATTAGCTATAAGAAATGAGTTTGAATCTGTAGGGTTCAAGGTGTATATGTGAATGGAAAATGATGGAGGAAAAGAGAGACCAAATTTTAAAGTGTACTCTCAAATTGGAAAGTTCACTAATTCTCCCACATTGGTGGGAGAAGAGAACTTTGGAGTGTTTTTTATAAGGAACACTAACTCCACGTGGATAGTGAGGCAAGAACAAGGTGGTGCCTCGCGCCATCGTCGTCGTAGTCGCTCGGCTCTGGCTACGGCTATGATCGATCGATGAGATCTATCTTTTTAGACGAATTTTATTTGAAACTTGTGTTACAAGTGAAAAATTTAATCCAAAAATCTAATATAATTATTTTTCACCAAGTATGCAAACGCATACGCAATGCATCACGAAGGGACCCTTCATGGTAAAAGGCACACTTTTTCGCGTTGTAGGGTGACCTGCGGGTGCAGATACTGTGCAGGTACGCGACCTGTGGGCGCAGATGTAGCACAGAAGCTACTGGAATTTGCAAAACGTCACCTGCAGCCAAAGATCAGGCGCAGATCCAACACAAACTGGGCGCAGGGACGTGACTTCTACTGAATAAGTGTCTTTCTGCAGAACCAATGTATTCTTTTTGAAAGGACACATTAAAGGCTATAAATACCAGATATATTCCTCAGGTATATACATTATTTTGAAATCAAAAACACTCTTCTTCTATACAAAAATTCTGTGTGATTATTAAGCTGTTGAGTGAGTTCGAAGAATCCAACAATTTGAGGTACCGCTATTGTTCAAATTGAACGTCATTTTACCCTAGGAGGAAGATTCCACAACCTCGGGTACAGTAAGGGAAATTATTCCTTAAAAACACTCCGTGAAGTCGGAGAACTTGGCTTTACATTTCTATTTTATCTTATTTTTGAAAAATAACATACCTCTTGGATAGATTATTCATAATCTTGTGTTGACGGTATTAAGGAACTTCATAAGTGTTCTTGTCTTGGACTTGAACTTGTGTTGAAGTTGTTGTTGTAGATATATACAGATTCTTGTACCCGAAAATATTGAAACTAACAATCTTAAGGAATAAGCTTTCGAAATCTGTATAGCTATTTTCTGGAGATTAAAGCTTTAAGCTTTCTACTTCGTTTGAAATTAACTAGTGATTTGAAGACATAAAATCTTCATCACAAGTTAAATATCACTCGGTTGACGATTGAAAGTCATAAAAACTTCATCGTTGAACTAGTCAAGTGCAAGATACTGCAACGACTGTGGGGGCAACTAGTATTGACATGATGAGTCGTACTAATAATCCGCAGGCTATGGCACCGACGAAGAAACCTAAAAAGTTTGTGGGTATAGACTTCAAGAGATGGCAGAAAAAAATGTTCTACTACCTCACCACTTTTTATCTTCAAAGGTTCATATTTGAGGAATCTCTGGAGGTGATCGAGGGAACCTCTGAACAAGAACGCTTCGTAATTGTGGAGGCTTGGAAACACTCAGATTTTCTTTGTAGGAATTACATCTTGAGTGATCTGCAAGATGACCTTTACAATGTGTATAGCGGAACAAAGACTACAAAAGAGTTATCGGGAGCGCTAGAACGGAAGTACAATACAGAAGATGCCGGAACTAAAAAGTTCTTCGTTGCAAGATTCCTAGAGTACAAAATAATAGACAACAAATCTGTTGTTTCCCAAGTGCAGGAACTGCAAGTGATCATCCATGATCTCCTTGCGGAAGGTATGATTTTAACAAATACCTTTGTTGAACAGTTTAAACATGTTCTTAGTATTCACATAACCTTTATTGTAGGTTTGATTGTCAATGAAGCATTTCAAGTAACAACAATAATAGAGAAGCTACCATCTATGTGGAAAGACTTCAAGAACTTTTTAAAACATAAACATAAGGAGATGTCA
The DNA here is from genome assembly GCF_002878395.1 of Capsicum annuum. Taxonomy (NCBI): domain Eukaryota; kingdom Viridiplantae; phylum Streptophyta; class Magnoliopsida; order Solanales; family Solanaceae; genus Capsicum; species Capsicum annuum. The sequence continues at coordinate 213,200,889 of NC_061121.1, forward strand.
GTCGAATACCTGATATTACAACTATGCAATGAAGAAGATAATAAGGTTGTGGAAAGAAGGTCAAGAGGCAATTCTGCAATGAATGGAGCAAACATTGTAGAAGATGACCAAAAAAACTCTAAAAAGCAAAAGAAAGCTAGAAATGAAAGCAATCAACCCAAGAAAAACTTCAGGGGAAAGTGCTTCAACTGTGGCAAGATTGGCCACAAGTCTACAGATTGTCGTGCCTCGAAGAAAGGGAAGAAGAATGACCAAGAAAATCTGGCTGAGTCTATGAAAGAAATGGATGATCTGTGTGTTATACATTTCAAATGCAACTTGGTGGGAAATCCTCGCAAATGGTGGATGGATTCTGGTGCCACCCGCCATGTTTGTGCTAATAAGAAGTTGTTTTCAACATTTGCTCTGGCTCAAGTAGAAGAAAAGATCTGCATGGCAAACTCCACTACTGCAAAAGTAGAAGGAACAGGAAAAGTGTGCTTGAAGCTAACTTCCGACAAAGTGTTGACACTTAACAATGTCTTGTATGTTCCGGAGTTATGAAAGAACTTGATTTTTCTTTCACGTCTAGACAAAAATGAATTCAAATGTGTATTTGTTTCCAAAAAAATTATACTTAGAAAAGGAGAAGTGTATATAGGAAAAGACTATCTCAATGAGGGCCTATTCAAAATGAATGTAATGAATGTTGAAGTCAATAAAAGTTCAAATTCTTCTTACTTGCTTAAGTCTTATGATTTATGGCATGAACGATTAGGCCATGTTATTTTACAAAACATTACAAAAACTGATTAACTTAGATATTTTGCCAAACTTTGAATGTAATTAATTAAAGTGTCAAATTTATGTGGAATCAAAGTATGCTAAGCATCCGTATATGTCAGTTGAAAGGAATTTCAATCCCTTAGACTTAATCCATATTGATATTTGTGATATGAAATCAACACAATCACGTGATAGGAAAAAGTATTTCATAAATTTTTTTGACGATTGCACTAGATATTATTATGTCTACTTGCTAAATAGTAAGGATGAAGCAATAGATGCATTTAGGCAATACAAAACAGAAGTTGAAAATCATGTAGAAAAAAAGATCAAAATTGTAAGAACTGATAAGAATGGAAAATATAAATCTCCCTTCGCGCAAATATGTGTAGAGAATGGAATTATCTATCAAACTACAACCATGTATTCACCTCCATCTAATGAAATTGCAGAAAGAAAAAACCGAACTTTGAAGAAAATGATGAATGTCTTACTTATAAGTTCAGGTTTACCGCAAAACTTATGGGGGAAAACTATCTTTACAGTTAACCAAATACTCAATAGAGTGCCCCATAGTAAGAAACAATCAATTCCTTATGAAAAATGGAAAGGAAGAAAATCCAACTTGAAATATTTCAAAGTGTGGGGGTGTCTAGAAAAGGTTCAAGTTCCTATGCCTAAAAGGGTTAAGATAGGACCTAAGACGGTGGACTGCGTGTTCATAGGATATGCTAAAAGCAGTAAAGTATGTCAGTTTTTTGGTTCATAAATCCGAACATCCGAATATTAATGAAAATACGATAATTAAATAAGATAATGTTAAATTCTTTGAAAATATTTATCCGTATAAAACTAGACAAGAATAGTCTAGTGGGGCGTCTAAACGACCACGAGATGAACCAAGTGAGAATGTACATAATGATGAGAACTAAAGACGCAGTACACGTCAAAGAACGAAAACTTCATTTGGATATGATTTTGTAATATTTCTCGTAGAAAATGAGCCTCAAATATTTAAAGAAGCGATGGCGTCTTCGGACTCATCCTTTTGGAAAGAGGTGGTTGATAGAGGGATTGATTCAATATTAAGTAACCATATGTGGGAATTGGTTGATCTTCCTCCAGGAAATTAATCTTTAGGTTCTAAATAGGTCTTCAAAAGAAAAATAAAGCGGATGGTACTATTAACAAATATAAGGCGAGACTTGTAGTAAAAGGCTTCAAGCAGAAAGAAGGTATTGATTACTTTGATACATACTCGCCAGCAATAAAGATAACGTCGATTCAAATATTAATTGCCTTGCGGCGGTATATGGTCTTGAAATCCATCAAATGGATGTGAAAAATACATTCCTAAATAGAGAATTGGAGGAAGAAATTTACATGGAATAGCTTGAGAATTTTTTGGTTTCGAAAAAAGAAAATAAGGTGTGTAAACTTGTTAAGTCACTTTATGGACTAAAACAAACATCTAAACAATGGCATACAAAGTTTGACCAAACCATGTTGGCAAATGGGTTCAATATTAATGAATGTGATAAATGTATTTACATTAAAGACACTCTAAATCACCAAGTCATTGTATATTTGTATGTGGATGATATGTTGATCATCAGTATAGACATTTTAGACATAAATGCTACGAAATAAATGCTTGAGAGTAAGTTTGATATGAAAGACCTTGGAGTTACGGATGTGATCTTAGGGATAAGAATCCATAGAACTCCAGTTGGCATTGTCACAGTCTTATTATATCAAAAAGGTACTTGACAAATTCAAGTATATGGAATTCGGTATTACCAAGACTCCATTGGACGTGAGCTTTGCACTTCAAAAGAATGAAGGTGAAAGTGACTCTCAATTGGAGTACGTAAGAGTATTGAGATGTTTAATGTATATAATGAACTTTACAAGACCAAATACAGCATGCGCTATTAGTAAGTTGAGTCGGTACATGAGTCATCCCAACAAAACTCATTGGATGACAATGAAAAGTGTTTTGGGGTATCTTAAATCCACTCAAGACTATGCTTTGCATTATAATAAATATCCCACGGTACTTGAAGGATATAGTGATGCAAATTAGATCACTGGATCAAAGGAAGTAAAATCCACAAGTGGATATGTATTTACTATCAGTGGAGGAGCGGTCTCTTGGAAGTCATTTAAATAGACATGTATTGCTCGCTCTATAATGGAATTTGAATTTATCGCACTGGATAAAGCCGGTGAGGAAGCAGAATAGCTATGGAATTTCTTGGAAGATATTTCTTATTGGCCCAAACTAGTGGTACCAGTATGTATACACTGTGATAGCCAAGCGACAATAGGTATAACAGGTGGCATGATGTACAACGGTAAATCTCATCACATAAGATGGAGACATAATATCGTTAGAGAACTTCTCTCTAGTGGAATTATCACCTTTGACTATGTAAATTCAAAGAATAATGTGTCGGATCCACTTATAAAAAGCCTATCTAGAGAAGGATTTGAAAGGACATCCAAGGAAATGAGTTTAAGGCCTAGGACAAGTCAGCATGGCGGTAACTCTACTTAGCAGACTGGAGATCCCAAGAGCTAGGTTCAAAGAGATCAAACAAAGTTGTGTCTGATAGGTTGAACATTGTCAATTACCCAATCCATTCTCATGATGTAGACAATATGTAGTAAACAAGGATAAGACTTAAAGTGAAATGTCTTTTAATGATTATATAAATTTGGAAGATTTGACCAAATAGTTTAGTCTACAGTATTAAACGTTTAGAAATCACCTATGTGAGGGCGAAGTAGAAGCCGTTTCAAGGAGAATATTAGTAAATGCCTATTCTCTAAGCTCTCATAAAACTAGGACGTATTCATGGCTGAAAGAATAAAACCGTGAGAATCATAAATAGTAAAAGGCTGGTTGTGTGACATGTGTTATCTAGATGTACATCAAAGCTCAACGATTTAAAGATATCAAATCTACTGAATGACCGAGTGCATCCGATACATGTTCACTACAGAAAGTTTAAAGAAAAACTTACTTATCCAGATGCAATCAGTCTTTGCTAAATGATCACATACTTGTCCGTATCTTTGGGTTCATGGTGTATATGTGAATGGAAAATAGTGGGAAAGAGAGACCAAATTAGAAAGTGTACTCTCAAATTGGAAAGTTCACTAATTCTCCCACATTGGTGGGAGAAGGGAACTTTGGAATGTTTTTAATAAGGAACACTAACTCCACATAGATAGTGATACAAGAACAAGGTGGTGCCTCGCGCCGTCATCGTTGGTGGCTCGGCTTCGGCTTTAGATTCGAATTTAGATTAGGATTTGGATTTGTCAAATGACTGATGCCAGAACAAAAAATGAGACAAAGGATACCAGAACTAAAAATTTCTTCGTTGCAAGATTCCTGGAGTACACAATGATAGACAATTAATCTATTGTTTCCTAAGTACAGGAACTACAAGTGATCATCCATGATCTCCTTACGAAAGGTATGATTTTAACAAATACCTTTGTTGAACAGTTTAAACATGTTCTTAGTATTCACATAACCTTTCTTGTAGGTTTGATTGTGAATGAAGCGTTTCAAGTAGCAACAATAATAGAGAAGCTACCACCTATGTGGAAAGACTTCAAGAACTATTTGAAACATAAATGTAAGGAGATGTTAGTCGAAGACCTGATTGTACGACTATGCATTGAAGAAGATAATAAGGCTACAGAAAGAAGGTCAAGAGGCAATTTTGTAATGAATGGAGTAAACATTGTAGAAGATGACCAAAACAACTCTAAAAGCAAAAGAAAGTCAGAAATGAAAGCAATCAACCCAAGAAAAAATTTAAGCAAAAGTGCTTCAACTGTAGCAAGATTGGCCACAAATCTATGGATTGTCGTGCCCCGAAGAAAGGAAAGAAGAAGGACCAAGCAAATCTGGCTGAGTCTAAGAAAGAAATGAATGATTTGTGTGCTATGCTTTTTGAATGCAACTTGGTGGGAAATCCTAGTGAATGGTGGATAGATTCTGGTGCCTCCCACCATGTTTGTGCTAATAAGAAGTTGTTTTCAATGTTCTCTCCGACTCAAGTAGAAGAAAAGATCTGCATGGCAAACTACGCTACTGCAAAAGTAGATGGAACAGGAAAAGTGTGCTTGAAGATGTGACACTTAACAATGTCTTGTATGTTCCGGAGTTACAGAAGAACTTGATTTCTATTTCACTTCTAGACAAAAATGAATTCAAATGTGTATTTGTTTTTGAAAAAATTATACTTATTAAAAGAGAAGTGTATGTAGGAAAAGGCTATCTCAATGAGGGCCTATTCAAAATAAATGTAATGAATGTCGAAATCAATAAAAGTTTAAATTCTTCTAACTTGCTTGAGTCTTACGATTTATGGCATGAACGATTAGGCTATGTTAATTACAAAACATTACGAAAACTAATTAACTTAGATATTTTACCAAATTTTGAGTGCAATTAATCAAAGTGCCAAACTTATGTGGAATAAAAGTATGCTAAGCATCCGTATAAGTTAGTTGAAAGAAATTCCAATCCCTTAGACTTAATCCATACTGAAATTTGTGATATGAAGTCAACACTATCACGTGGTGGGAAAAAGTATTTCATAACTTTTATTAACGATTGCACTAGATATTGTTAAGTCTACTTGCTAAATAGTAAGAATGAAACAATAGATGTGTTTAGGTAATACAAAACTGAAGTTGAAAATCAGTTAGAGAAAAAGATCAAAACTATAAGAAGTGATAGGAGCGGAGAATATGAATCTCCCTTCGTGCAAATACGTGTAGAGAATGGAATTGTCCATCAAACTACAATCCCATATTCACCTCAATCTAATGAAAATGTGGAAAGAAAAAACCAAACTTTAAAGGAAATGATGAATACCTTACTTATAAGTTCAGGTTTACCGCAAAACTTGTGGGGGAAAGCTTTCCTTACGGCTAACCGAATACTCAATAGAGTGCCCTATAGTAAGAAACAATCAATTTCATATGAAAAATTGAAAGGAAGGAAATTCAACTTGAAATATTTCAAAGTGTGGGGGTGTCTAGAAAAGGTCCAAGTTCCTATGCCTAAAAGGGTTAAGATAAGACCTAAGACGGTGAACTGCGTGTTCATAGGATATGCTAAAAGCAGTAAAGCATGTCATTTTTTTATTCATAAATCCGAACATCCGGATATTAATGAAAATACGGTAATTGAATCAGATAATGCTAAATTCTTTGAAAATATTTATCCGTATAAAATTAGACATGAACAGTCTAGCGGGGGGGGGGGGGGGGGTCTAAACGACCTCAAGATGAACCAAGTGAGAATGTACATAATGATGAGAATCCAAGATGCAGTACACATCAAAGAACATCAACTTCGTTTGGATCAAATTTTGTAACATTTCTCTTAGAAAATGAGCCTCAAACATTTAAAGATGTGATGGCGTCTTCGGACTCATCTTTTTGGAAAGAGGCGATCGATAATGAGATTGATTCAATCTTAAGCAACCATACATGGGAATTGGCTGATATTCCTCCAGTAAATAAACCTTTAGGTTCTAAATGGTTCTTCAAAAGAAAAATAAAAGCGGATGGTATTATTGACAAATACAAGGCGAGACTTGTAGTAAAAGGCTTCTAATAGAAAGAAGGTCTTGATTACTTTGATACATACTCGCCAGCAATAAGTATAACATCGATTCAAATGTTAATTGCCTTGGCGGGGGTATATAGTTTTTAAATCCATCAAATGGATGTGAAAAATGCATTCCTAAATGGATAATTGGAGGAAGAAATTTACATGGAACAGCCTGAGGATTTTGTGGTTTCAAGAAAATAAAATAAGGTGTGTAAACTTGTTAAGTCAATTTATGGACTAAAATAAGCACCTAAACAATGGCATGCAAAGTTTTACCAAACCATGTTGGCAAACGAGTTCAAGATTAATGAATATGATAAATGTGTTTACATTAAAGACACTTTAAATTACCAAGTCATTGTATATTTGTATGTGGATGATATGTTGATCATCAGTAGAGACATTTCATACATAAATGCTACGAAATAAATGCTTGAGAGTAAGTTTGATATAAAAGACCTTGGAGTCGTGGATGTGATCTTTGGAATAAGAATTCATAGAACTCCACAAGGGTTGGCATTGTCACAGTCTCATTATATCAAAAAGGTAGTTGACAAATTCAAGTATATGAAATTCGGTATTGCCAAGACTCCATCGGACATGAGCTTTGTACTTCGAAAGAATGAAGGTGAAAGTAACTCTCAATTAGAGTATGTAAGCGTATTGGGATGTTTAATATAAATTGTACACGATCTGACATAACATGCACTATTAGTAAGTTGAGTCGGTATACGAGTAATCCCAACAAAACTCATTGGATGGCAATGAAAAGAGTTTTGAGGTATCTTAAATACACTCAAAACTATGATTTGCATTATAATAAATATCCCGCGGTACTTGAAGGATATAGTGATGCAAATTGGATCACCAGATCGAACGAAGTAAAATCCACAAGTGGATATGTATTTACTATTGGTGGAGAAGCGATCTATTGGAAATCATTCAAATAGACATGTATTGCTCGCTCTACAATGGAATCTGAATTTATCGCATTAGATAAAGCTGGTGAAGAAGTAGAATAACTTCAAAATTTCTTAGAAGATATTCTTTATTGGCCCAAACCAATGGCACTAGTATGTATACACTGTAATAGCCAACCGGCAATAGGTATATCAGAGAGCATGATGTACAACGGTAAATTTCGTCACATAAGACAGAGATATAATTCCGTTAGAGAACTTCTCTCTAGTGGAATTATCACTGTTAACTATGTAAAGTTAAAAGATAATGTGTCAGATCTACTTACAAAAGGCCTATCTAAAGAAGGAGTTGAAAGGACATCCAAGGGAATGAGTTTAAGGCGTAGGACAAGTCAGCATGGCGGTAACTCTACTTAGCAGACTGGAGATCCCAAGAGCTAGGTTCAAAGAGATCAAACAAAGTTGTGTCTGATAAGTTGAACATTGTCAATTACCCAATTCATTCTCATGATGTAGACAATATGTAGTAAACAAGGATAGGACTTAAAGTGAAATGTCTTTTAATGATTATATAAATTTGGAAGATTTGACCAAATAGTTTAGTCTACAGGATTGAACGTTTAGAAATCACCTATGTGAGGGCGAAGTAGAAGCCATTTCAAGGATAATATTAGTAAATGCCTATTCTCTAAGCTCTCATGAAACCAGGACGTATTCATGGCTGAAAGAATAAAATCGTGAGAATCATAAACAGTAAAAGGCTGGTTGTGTGACATGCGTTGTTTAGGTGTACATCAAAGCTCGACGATTTAAAGATATCAAATCTAACGATTGACCGAGTGCATTCTATGCATGTTTACTATGGAAAGTTCAAAGGAAAACCTACTTATCCAGATGCAATCAGTCTTTGCTAAATGATCATATGCTTGTTCGTATCTTTCTTCAAAAGATAGCCATTCCCAATTCATGTGGGGTATTGTTGGGTTCAAGGTGTATATGTGAATGGAAAATAGAGGAGAAAAGAGCACCAAATTAGAAAGTATACTCTCAAATTGGAAAGTTCACTAATTCTCTCACATTGGTGGGAGAAGGAAACTTTGGAGTGTTTTTAATAAGGAACGCTAACTCCACATGGATAGTGAGTCAAGAACAAGGTGGTGCCTCGCGCCTTCGTCATCGCTTGCTCGACTTCGGCTTCGAATTTAGATTTGGATTTGGATTTGTCAAATGATCAATCGATGAGATCTATCTTTTTAGACGAATTTTATATGAAACTTGTGTTACAAGTGAGAAAATTAATCAAAAAATTTGATATAATTAATTATTTTTCTCCAAGTGCCGGCGCAATTTTAATGTCATGCAAACGCATACGCAACGCATCATGAAGGGATGCGACCCTTCGAGGTAAAAGGCACACTGTTTCGCGCTGTAGGGTGACCTGCGAGCGCAGATTGCTGTACAGGTATGCAACCTGTGGTCGCAGATATAGAGCAGAAGCTATTGGGATTTGCAAAACGTCACCTGCAGCCGCAGATCAGGCACAGGTCTAGCACAGACTGGGCGCAGGGAAGTGACTGCTATTGAATAGGTGCCTGTCTGTTGAACCAATGTATCCTTTCTGAAAGAACACATTAAAGGATATAAATACCTGATATATTCCTCAGGTATAAACATGATTTTGGCAGCAAAACACTCTTCTTCTATACAAAAACTTTGTGTGATCATTAAGCTGTTGAGTGAGTTTGAAGAATCCAACAATTCGAGGTACCATTCTTGTTCAGATTGAAAGTCATTTTACCCTGGGAGGAAGATTCCACAACCTTGGGTACAGTGAGGGAAATTATTCTTTAAGGACACTCCGTGAAGTCGGAGAACTTGACTTTACATTTCTATTTCATGTCATTTCTGAAATATAACATGTCTCTTGGATTAATTATTCATAATCTTGTATTGAGGGTGTTAAGGAACTTCATAAGTGTTCTTATCTTGGACTTGAACTTGTGTTGAAGTTGTTTTATATATATATACAGATTCTTGTACCCGAAAAAATTAAAAATAACAGAATCTTGAATTTGATTTTTGTAAAAATTTTGGGCAAATAACGTTTATACTTATAAATAATCTAAAGAGGTAATCTAAGGAGGTTAGACACTAATGATATTAAATTGATGAAGAGAAGATATTAAGATAAATTTTTAGTGACAATTAATATATTCTAATTTTTAGGTTAGAAGTTATGTATCTGGAGATTTAAAGAGAGAAAATATAAATAAAAAATATTTATAATCTTTATTAAGTGAAGAAATTTTTTGTAATTTAAATATCTTAAGTTATAATTTTATAATTTTTTTAATATATTGGACAAATAAAATGGATCGAAAGAGTACCATGGGTCCAGGACCCGATATGCCACAACAATGGGCCAGTCTTTGTAAGAGGTGATCCACTTCTGGCCCAAATTACGCCGGAATTTTAGGATGAATTTGTTAAAGGAGAAAATTCTTTTTAAATTATTTTTATACCAAGTTAGTTAAAGATTTAATAAGCGTTTGATCATGTTTTATTATGAAAATAAAAAAAAAATAATAATTATTTATTTTAAAGTGAAATATTTGAAAATTTAAGTTGTGTTTGATCATGAAATAAGTTAGAATTGAGTTTGAGGTTTTGAATTGAAAACATTGAGTTTGGGGTTTTGAATTGCAAACATGTTTTTATTGTTCTTGAAATTTTTCAATATTCTTGAAAAAAGTGGAAGAATTTTTTTTCAAAATATTATGGCGAATGTGCTTTTCGAACTTCGATGATAAAAGTGAAATTTTTTCATGACCAAACATATCCTTAAATTTTTTTTAAGAAAAATATATTTTGTTTTAAGAAAAAACACATGTGCTTATATGAATTTAAAAAGAAAAAGACCTTTTTAGTAAAAATAGAAAAACAAATTTCACAAGTGAGATTGCACATTAACATTCTACTCCTCGTCTTTTAACACACTTCATGTTCAATCCCTCCTCCGATTTTCTAGCCTCTACCTCACCTTACTGTATTTATTTAGATTATATATAAATATATTAAAATAAATTTCACATATCAAATATAAAAAGATATTTTTTTTGACTTACCAAATACAATAGTAGTAGAGCCTTTGCGGAGTAATGAAAGCAACCACGGTGGTATTAGGTGGTGGTAAGAGTTGGTGAAGAGCAAGGGGCAAAATGGACAATGAAATTTTTCTTGGAAGAACAACTGTTTTTTTATCACATGAAAGCACGTTGCTATTTGTTAGCTCGTTTACAATAAAATTAATTAATAGTAGTATTTTCTCCGTTTAAAAAAAATAATCTACTTTGACTTGATACAAAAATAACTCCTTGGAAAGGGTTGATTGTGACGTCTTGAACATAGAATAATGAGGTTTCAGCTTCTTTTAAAAAATAACTACAGTCCTATTTATTACTTCCTCCATTTTAAAATAAATAAATTATTAAATTTTAATATATAGATTAAAAAAAAATATTAAATATATAAATTTAATATAAATTTTTATTTTTAACCTTGAAGTCTCTTTTATCCACACACAAAAAAAAAACTGCAGTCTCTTTTGCTTGTCAAATTATAAGGGTAATTTTAGAAAAAAATTCAACGATTCACTTATTTAGAAATATCAATAAATATCTCAACAATTCATTTATTTCGAAACAAAGGGAGTACTTTTTTTGTCTCATTTTATATGTCGTTATTTTTTTTAATTTGTCTTAAAATAAATATTATTTTTTCTTATTTGATAATTATTTAATAACAACATTCTTATTTTATCTTTACTGGATCCCACTTACAAGGAAAAGATAATTACAAAGTAAACTTTAGAATGGGCAATTTTATAAAATTTACAAAGTCATCACTCTTTTCTTAAATTCCGTATCCCATCAAAAGACGACTCATAAAATGAGACGGAGGGAGTAATTCAGATCGAATGATTAGATTAGATTAATTTAGTTTATACTGTTTATATATGATCTGTGTAAGCATAAGTGGATATCAGATCACATTTAAATTTGTCATCACAACTTACTTTTACACTTTAAGGGATTGTTTGGTAGAGTATATTAGAACAATGCGGAATATAGTGTATTAGTAATGCTTGCATTAGTAATATTTTTATTAGTTATGCTTGTATTAGTTATGCATATATTATTTCTTATACATAGTTTGGTTTGATGTATAAGAAATGATACATCTTACATAATTTCTATAAAAGAAATGTTGATTTACAAAAATACCTTTCTTTAATTTTGTTACAAAAAATTTTGTACATTTTTGTAACAAAATTCTTTTACCATCTCAAACATAATTAATATTGTTGAACTAGTATATAGTGGTTTAAAATTTAATTGCAAGACCTTCGTCTTTACGCAGAAATGTTACATCGACGGAATAACATAGTCAAAATAAAAATAAAATACAAGGTGTAAAATCAAGAAATAGTCTCAATTTTTTTTAAATTTTTTTTTAAAGACCCACGAAGTAAAGCAAAAATATGTTACAGTTATTTAAATCAACTATTCATTGTTGTAAATTAAAATGGTGAAAAAAATTGTGAAATGCTTTGAAAAGATGCACTATTGAAAATTAAAATGGGGGGAAAAGGAATGGTGAGATATTTTGAGAGAAAAATTTAGGGGTATTAAAGTCATTTGATAAGTTAATGCATGTGCTTAAAGTCTTTATATTACTAATACATAGAAAATAGAGTGTATTACTAATACACACTTCAATATACAATAGAATGTATAACTAATGCTTGCATTAGTTATACATAAGCAAAAAGACATACCAAACAAGGTACTACTAATACACATTAATTAATACATACGTTATATTTTTCAATACACTCTACCAAATGACCCCTAATTTTATGTGTAATTATTTATCTTTCTAAATCTTTTTAAAATAATAAAATATCACCTTAAGGCTGACGTGGCATAAAAAATAAAAAATAAAAAATACATCACATAATTCTCTCTCTCTTTTTTTTTTAACAAAACAATGGCACATATAATATATATCATACAAAAGAAAGGAAAAAATATCCAACCATCCCATCTCCTTTCTTCCTTACATCCCCCACCCCCACCCCCACCCCCGTACATCGTGTCAATCTTCATCTTCATTACATATTTCATCAACACATATTTCATAAATTGCTCGCTTAGATAATACAAATTTTGTAAGTACATAGAGAACAAGCAACGAAAGCCATACCTTATTATTTGGTTGTTAGCTATATAAGTACTTTTTATGTCCAATACTTAAAATTTAACTTATTCAATACATCAGAAGAGAAAATACACCAAAATCAAACGTATTGCTAATAGCTGTTAATTCTGCAAATCTTTAACCCCCCCCCCCCCAAACCATTCTTCCTTTCTCCTCCTTCAAACCCTACACCCTCATTTTTCTTTTCGAACTCTCACCCCACATACAAGCAGGTAATCGTAAAATAATAATATTTCTATTAATAAGAAGGTTAACAGTATAAATAATTTAAATATCCAATAATTTCAGAGGGATATTTAACATATTCCTACTATTAATAAGAAAGTATGAGAACTGTCTCGTGTTAGGCCCGGTTATACAATTTGGGTTATATAAACAGAAAAAACTACACGAAATAGTCATTAGTTAAATTTTTCTAAAATTTACATATAAACAACATAAATTCCTTAATAAGTGAAAGTAATTACATAAAATTCCTTCAGCCTTTCTCTCTTCCGATTTTGAGAAATATACTCATACATTTGATCGACCCGCATATATTGCTGGAATGTATGATAAAGCTGATTAGACTATATTTAAGGTAAGTATCTGATAATATCAATCTGTTCCTTAATTCACATCATTAATTACCCAACTATATTTAAGGAAAGATAAATCTGATAATATCAATCTGTTCCTTAATTCACGCAATTAATTACCCAACATTTAGTAACTGAAATTTAAATTCAAAAAATATGTTAAACATCACATTAAACTTTCTTCTTTATTGAATTGCGTTCAGTGAAAAAAAAACATCTTCTACTGCTTGCTTCAATTCTAAAAAAAATCAATATAAATATCATTATATATCAATCCTACAAAAGTGACACAATTATTGTTTCGAAAAGTATAACTTTTTTGAAATTGATTGCTACGATCGCGATGAAATTGGATATTAATGAAGTTCGTAAAAAAATAAAAGTAAAATACATTGTTGAGGGTAATTCTTCTCCAATTATCATAAGGAATGATAATGGAGTGAGGGTTTACATTGAGTTGAAGAAATAATTCTCGAGATTGATTAATTTTCCTCTGTGTATATCCATTTTCATAACAATGTTATATAGTTTACATATATAATATTGGGCGTTGCCTTTATAACGTATTTACAGGTGTGTAAATACTATCTAATTTGTCAACTATAGCAGTAAAGATTTGTTTAAATGTATTGTATATCAAATAGTTAAACATTAAACTGTCCTATCTATGTAATGTATAACATTTTCTTATAATTGACCACATGTACTGTTTCATATTTAAACAACAAAAAAATAGGCACTCTCATATATCGTATTTCATTCAAATCTAGGTTGCCTTTCTATGATGTGATATGTATATGATAATATATTATACTTAAGTGCATATATATGATAAAGACTGTTTTGTTATTACGGACTCATATTTGTGTACCAATCATACGGTTAATAGTGAAAACAATCAAAAAGTAATAAATGTAAAATACCTTAACAGTATGTTATAAATGTATGATATAATTGTGTACGTCAGTAATATGTATGATGTTAAAATTTTTGTTATTTTCTATTAAGTCATGAACTTTTAACAAATGTATGATGTTATGTTATGCATTACTCTACGACGTATGAGACACATGTACAATGTATCATTAACTTACCACAGATTTTACATACTAAAATAATATACAATGTGTTGAATATGCAATAACACATTAATGTTTAATTTATGTTTATACGTTATATATAATATAATGTACGATAAACGTGATATCTACCAAACTATATAGTAACAATATAATAAGGTGTACGTCATTGCAATACATTTCTTCAAAAGATAAGTATGTATAAGAACATTTAGCATATTCATAAAATCTAAATTAAAATCCAACACCACAAAATGAACACGTATTGTAACTGTTTAACATCAACTACTAAAACAACAATTAGATGTTCCAAATGAAGACTAATACAAAAAAGTGCTACTCTAAAGTAATAATTGCACTTTCATTAGTTGAATGGAGATAACTATTCCTTGGACGAGGAGGATCATCATTATCACTAATGGTCCCTTCATTTGTCTTTGTTACTCTGTAATGTCATAGTAATGAAGCATAGCGTGCATGTTGACTTTCAACATCAAAACCACATGAATGCACTTATAGTTCCTCACTTAATATTTCAGCACATGCAGCCATAAAGATGCCACAATCCCTGATTTGAAAAAATGATTAAGTAATAGTCCATTCAATAATTATGACATGATTACACAACAGTTGCACATGTATGGGGGCAATTTATACATTTAAAAAATAAACTGTAGTGGTGTATAATGTCATACTACACATCTAAATTTTTCACCTTAAACATGTATGGCCTATAGGCTTGGCAGGAGGTATAATGAAAATTTATACAATAAAAAGGCTTTCTAACTGTATAATATCAGATAAAACATAAAATGCCTTTTATAGGCAATAAGAACTTCTAATGTATAACATATTGAAATATAGATCAGAAGACTTATATTATACATTAGTCGTCCAAAATAAGTAATGTATAATGACTGACATATTGTAGCTTATACTTTCAAATAAAAACTTCAAGAATGAATAATGACTGATATATTATAGCTTTATACATTATTCATCTATAAACTTATCAGAATGTATAAGGTAACCTTATACAAAATTCATAGATTATAATTGTATAATTCCACTAAATACAAAAACAACCTCTTCTATGAATGTAAAAACTTAAATTATACATAAGTGTGCTAAATAAAGTAATGTATAATGTATAAGATCTACACCTTTGAAAGTCATGATTGGACGGAATCATCAACCTTCTTCTTACTTTTCGATTTTGAAACTGACTTCTTCGAACTAGAACTGACCACTTTCTTCAATCTCTTCACGGTTACAGAATCGTTTCGGTGCTTTGAACGTTTCTCTGCAAAATTGGGTTCTTCAAAATTGGATTGTTCCGATGATTTGAACCATAAAAGCATGGAAAAATTTTCTGATTTGGTAGAATTCAAAAAAAAAAATAAAAATTAATGAAGAAAATCATTAAGTTTAATTAATGTTTGAAAACTTACAAATTGGTAACCTCTAAGTACACGATTGCTTGATTCTGGGCGTGAGAAAAGGGATTTGATAATGGAGGGTAAAACTGACTTGTAATGGGAGAGAAAAAGGGAGCAAAAGATGCCTTTTTGGATGTACAAGAGTAAGGAGAGAAAAAGTAAAAAATTAGGGGATTTAATTAATTAATTTGAAATTCATGTAATTACTTTACCAATTTATTGTAATAAGGTAAAGTTATCTTGTGTATATATATTAATTTTAGATTAAATATACAAAAAATAATCCACTTTATTTGTTTTTCGCAAAATAGCCGGAAGCCTATGTTTTTTCTCAAAATAGTCGCTCGGCTGATATGGTTGCCCAAAACAACCGGCTTCTTGTTGTTGTTGACTTCTTCTTCTTTTTCTTCTTGTCGACTTCTTCTTCTATTTCTTCAAAATTTGACGTATCACAAATGTGATCATTCGAGGAAATTAAATATAAAAAGACTCAAAATATCGAGAGGAACTCATACCTAGAATTTCAATTTGTTTAGAGAAAATTTTGAGTTGGCCGGAATTAAAAGAACTTACAAACAAGGTTCTTTAATGGGTGTTGTACTTGAATTTATGCTTGACATAATTTTCTTTTAAGCCAAATAAGGGGCATTATAGCTTAGATATGATTGAACTCCTTTTGATTTTGGTTTCTGTAGAAAAATTGATCGTAATACCACCCATTAGCTTCTTCTTAACAAGTTGGGGAACAACTCTTTGTATTTTTTTCAAAGGTGATCATAACGTTGAACATAGAATTATTATATTTTTTTTATTTTTTCAGAATTTGGTTGACATGATCAGAGGCGAATCCAGGATCCGAACTCACTGGGTGCCAAGTAATTCAATCGGATTATTCATCTTTTCGATCTATAGGATAATTAACAAATCAATCAATAATAAAAGAACAATAATAAAATGACCAAACTTAAACTTTTAATAATATTACTAATATCATAATATCCATAATTCATTACAATTGCTCACAATGAGTTTTCATATTCTGAAAACGATCAACGATGACATCATTACTTACATTTTTAAATACATCACGCTCTATGTAATATACTAAACAATCATTTAAATATTGATCATCAATACTATTTCGCACTTCATTTTTTATGTGCTTCATGGAAGAGAATGTTCTCTCAACAGTTGCCGGAGCGACGGATAAAACAAAAGTCAACTTCACAAGTAAATAAACAAGTGAATAAGTCTCTACAAGATTTGCCTCAACTAATGTGTTTGCCAAATCATATTTGCCTCAAACTAATGTTTCAAGACAGGTTGACAAGGCCCTTTTTCAATATAATATTTCCTCACTTCATCTCGTATTCGAGGATCATAATCAGAAATAGGTCTTCTTTCTCCCGGATCGGCTTTAAGTGAACCCAAATCGAGGTCAGTTATAAGACAAGAACGATTGACATTGACATTACTAGAATTTAATTGTGAATAATTAACCTTCTTGAAAGAAAGATGAAATTTTTTCATACAAAGGAAATCAGAATCTCCGATGCATTTTTTTTATATTATTGTGCCTCTGCCTTGGTAGCTTAACATTTATTGGAATAGATGTTTTTAAAAATTCAATTTGTATGATTGTTTGCTGGTGATGTTATAAAAGACTTGTGATTCTTCGTGATCATGTCAGCAAGTCATTGTAGTTGAGGTCATGCAAATTTTTTTGTTCTTGTGTTGAGATTTTGATGTGCTTCTTTTGTTGATTTCAATGGTTCAACCTATGCTCGTGCGCTCTTAAAGAATGCCATAAGTGTGTGTCAAATCTTTCTACGGTCGTGTACTTTTGAGGATCTGACATGTTTGTGGCAATATTTATGGAGAGTCATTTTCCAAGTGCATGTCAAATCTTTCTAAAGTCGTGTACTTTTGAGGATCTGACATATTTGTGGCAATATTTTGGAAAGTCAAGCAACATATTATTCAACTGCTTTTTGATTTTCTTTTGGAATAATTTCCTTGTTTGCTAATGATGTATTCATATTTGAAGAAGATCAACTTTTGTAGAAACATTGTATATGAATGTATATCAATCTCTGAAACTTTTATATATTACCTATTCGTGACATAGCAATTTATACCATATCACTATATGAGTATACACCCTTTACACAATATCAATACATGTTATACATAATTCATATAATATCAATACATTACATAAATTTTATATAATATTGATTTCAATCCATTATGTATATATTACATAACTATTTATACAATATTGGTACATCACATATACATTATATACACATTCATACACTATTTATACAATAACGATCCGTTATATATACATTATGTAACTATTTATACTATATCGATATACACTTGTATACCACTTATATAATATCAATACATTACATATACACTACATAACTTTAAGATGTCATAAACAAGGTGGATAATCCTTTGAAACTTTGATAAAGAATGTCATCTTTAGCACAAAACTAGGGATATTGCCGCTGCCAATAGCTATTACAGAAACAAATATAGTCAAACACAAAACTTTGATACTGGAGAAAAACATGAATTACAAGTCATACAACGTATCATTTTCTAGCCTGAACTCTTAAATCCGTAGTACCATTCCAAGAGTTTTGCTTTGATAGCGGCAAGAGGAGAATACTGTGAGCTTTGAAGATCATTAGCTCTTTTTTTGTTTTTTAATAAATTGATTAATATGGCTTGTTAATTGAGAACTAGTTAGAGTTACAGATGTAGTTGCCTTCATTTAATTCATTCATGACTAAATCCTCAAAGTTATTCATGACTAATTCGTGAGAGTACGAGAATTTTATAGGTTAATGAGGGATTTGGGGAGATTGGATTGAGAATTAAATTTGATAGCTTGGGTGGGATTTCTTGATGAAGCTCCATGGCAAGATGATCATTTGAGTCCATGAACTGGTTTTGAAAAGAGAAGTAGGAGTGTTTATTGTAGAGATCATTCAATGCACTTTTGGCTTTTTTTTTTATATGACTATACTTGTTATAAATTAATTACTATATTTTTTTTATATATTTGAAATTATACGCAAAATGTTAATTGAGTTCAATTTTGAAAAAATTATAGAAACTAACATACCAAGACCTTAATTACAATTAATAACAACATTTTATCAAAATTACAAAATGTAGCAAAAGTAACAATATTTTTATTCTTTTATTGATAAGCGTTTTTGCTGCACCTTTTCTTTTTACTTTTTCCTATTTTCACGTCACTTTCCTATTGCAGTTCCCATCAATATAATGTTTCCTTTAATTTTTTTATTTTTCGTATTTTTTTCTTCAGCTTTTTTTTTTTTGGGGGGGGGGGGGGGGGGGTTTGGGGGGGGTTTTTGCCTAACATAGGGGACGGAGGTACAGTAAACTCAGCCAAAATATGAGATCCGACGAGCCCGACGCGCAAAATCCTATCCTATTCGAGTCCGTGATTTTTTTGGTGTTTTTCCAGCCAAGAGATGTCGCTTTCGGCGATGGGTGGGTTGGTGGCTTCGATTGGACTCGCCTATTTCGGCGTTTCCCGGTAGATTTTCAACAAAGGGAGGCTCTATCTGGCGAATTTCGCCGTGATGTTGACCGGCAGCGGCAGTAATGACGTTTTACTAACGAGTCTTAGCGGGTACCATTCACAAGGGTCAAATTTTAATCGATGATTCGCTAGTTTTGCAGATCCGGTGAAGGACGGGATTGACCATCATTTTTTATGGATTGTCCGGCGAATTGGTAGCGACGGGTTGGTATATTCAAATGAGATTTCGCTAATAAAACTGTTTTGCCGCCTGTTTGCTCTTCTGAAATGGAAAACATCAAGGAAACCTTCATCTTCAAAACACCAAAAAGTGTAAAAATATGTGAAAAAGAGAAAGTCAAATGAAAAGGAAGAATATGTATTTTCCAGTTGTGCATATGTATTTATGATTAATGCATATGTAATTTTTAATTATGCATATATATTTATGACTAATACATATGTATTACCAGATTGCATATTTATTTATGACTAATGCATATGTATTTTTTCAGATATGCATATGTATTTTTGAATAATACATATATATTTTTTTAGCTATTCATACATTTTTATAGGGCTGCATGCTATATTTATTGATTTGAAAATACATTTTTAGTACTGCTTAGGTTTTTATAGATGCATATGTATTTATGAATAATACATATGTACTTTTTCAGTGTGCATATGTATTTATAACTAATGCATAGTATTTTTTCAAAATGCATATGTATTTTTTCAGTTATGCATATCTATTTATGAATTACGCATATGTATTTATAATTAATGCATATGTATTTATGATTAATGCATATGTATTTATTGATAATGCATATTTTTCATCACAAGAATATTGTTATAGAGATTTTTGTGTCCTATATGTTTATACATACATATGAGTCAGATATGTATTTCTGTGTATATATATATATATATATATATATATATATATATATATGTGCATATATACACACACATATATATACATGCATATATATATATATATATATATGCATGTATATATATGTATGTATATTTTGCACTGTAAATATATACGTAGATCTGTAAAGAAGAATAAAAAAAATATAAAAATAGAAAAAAAGAAGAAGAAACCATTTATATAATATTTATATATTACATACCTATTTATACAATATTTGATTTGCATTTATCCATATATATTATACACTATTTATGCAATATTGATACACATTTATACACTATTTGTATGATGTCAATGCATTACTAACTATTTATACAATATCAATATATTGCATATACACTACACAACTATTTGTACATCAAATATACATGTTATACATTATTTATACAATATAGATGCATTACTTCAACACTACATAACTATTATGCAACATCGATACATTACTTATATACTACATCACTATTTGTACATCATATATGCATGTTTATATAATCATTTATACAATATTGATACATTATGAATTTTTTTTTAAAAAAAGTCAAAAAAGTTTTTTTTAATAAAAAAAGCGCAGCAAATAAAGACAAATTTTTTTATTATTATTATAAATTATTGCTGGGAAAAAACAAAAGAAAAACGAAGAAAATGGCCTACTAGCCGTTTATATTATTTTGAAGTAATAAATAAAAACTTGGCATATAAATGAAATCCATATAAATCTGAATGTGATATAGATATATATACCCCCTATTTCAGCTCGTCCTCTTCAATGAATTACCTCTAGAAACTCCACAAATTTTGCTTTATTCTTTTTGGTAAAAAATGAAGTCGGCTGTGGGTATGAATTTTCAACATCTAAGCTATCTTTCTTAGGAGAAATTGTCAATAATCTTGAGTTCATAGAATGTGTTCACCACAGGGTAAGTTGATTATCAAGACTTGTACGCCAAATTTTGAAGAACTAATTCTGAGTTCTCTAGAACTTCTTACTTGTCTGTTGTAAAGAAGCTACTTAAAACTCAATACGTTTTAAAAAAATAAAAAAGAAGACTAACTCTTTAACTCATTTTGACCCCACTAGTCTTGACTTTGAAAATAGAGTAATCCTTTATATTGCTAGTTTAACTCCTTAATTAAACATGGCATCTTTTCTTGTATTATTGTCTCATTTTTCATTGTAAAATCAACTGGCCCTCTTGATACTTGTTAATGTGAGGCATTTTAATATTAAATATTTTATATGTTAATTGCCCTTTTCAATGGCAGTAAGTTTCCATCACTTTGTTGGGACATAGGAGTTACTACATGGGGTTTACCATTGCTTCAATGTTTGTCATTATGAGCATTTCTTTCTATTGTTAAAGATGGCAAGAAATGTTACAATTTGTTGCCATTATTTGGCACCAACCTCATGTTGCATGGCTGAATTTTTCAGCTTTCAACTCTTATTTATTTGGTGATATTATAAGTCATTAATCTTATTTCTTTCTAGTGATAGAATATGGTCATTAGTGCCATTAGTTATTTGTAATTTTTGTAATCTCTAGGTCATTGTTCTTCTATTTTTACTATCCCTCATTCATTCTTATTTATTGCATGAAAAATTTCCTCTCTATATAGAGGTGATTTTGCATATTTTCTATGCGTAATAAAATATAGAGTTCACAAAAGTTAAGAAAAAAAAAGAATTTATCAGTTAAAGGAAGATATTCTTTTTGGTGGAACTTTGAACTCAACTCTTGTTCAGAGTTTGTTGCGTTGTACTTTGTGAGAAAGTTGTTGTATCCTGAAGGGGACAAGTCAAGAAGATTATTGTTGAACCGATGAAATCATTTGTTGTAGTGGACTTGAATCTCCTTAAAGAGAGCGATATATCCGCGCCTCAACCGAAGAAGAAGATATTTTTTTATTCACTTGTAATTTTATTGTAATTTCACCAACAATTTTAAGGAGATTCTATGAAAACAAATGAAAAATCCATGGACTTCAAGATGGGAGATCTTAAAAAGCCATTTCGATTTCAAGGTACTCATTTCAAGAGATGGAAGGGTAAAAATACTTTTCTACTTCAGTCTTTTCAATGTCTCTTATGTGTTAACTGAGAAGAATTCCAACAAAGTAGATGACTCTTCAATAAATGATATGAACTTATTTCTCTCTAAGAGAAAGCTGAAAAGTACAACGGTGACTCCTACAAGTGTTGGTATTTTCTTCTAATTGTCTATCTGATAATTTTTATGATTATTATGATAAAACTTACTCTAGTGCAAAAAATTTAGAAAACATTGTAAATTAAGTATGACATCGAGGAGGCGGGAGAGAAAAAATATGCTGCTAGCAAATTTTTTTCGTTTTCAAATGGTGGACAACAAATCAGTGATAAACCAAGCTCAGGACTTCATAATGATTGTTGGAAAGCTCAAGCCCGATGAAGGCAAAATTGAGATAACTTTATTGTTTGTGACATAATAAATAAACTTCCTCCTTCTTGGAAGGAATTTCAAAAAACTATGCGCCACAAACAAAAGAAAACTTCTCTTGAAACTTTGATAATGAGAATCTGCATGAAAAAAGAGGCAAGGGGACAAGATGCACTTTTGCAAATAGAAGAGCACAACATCACACCGAAGGTAAATTTTACTACGTCAAATAATGTTGCCCCTGAAATTAACAAAAATACACTTTGAAGCCTAAAAAGAAAAAAATACAAGAAAAATAATGGTAGACATTCCTAGGACAATAATGATAGTAATAACCAAGCAAAAAATTAACATGTTCAAGAAAAAAACAGTGTTTTATCTATGGCAAGAGTGAGCATATTGCTAAATTTTGTAAATTTTAAAAGTGTGGGCGTACACCTCAGACAAACGTTACCAAAGAATCATTTATAGCGGTGATAACAGACAAAAATATAATGGAGAATATTGATGGATGATGGAATGACTCTAGTGAAAACTGTCATGTCTGTTATGACAAAGACTGGTTTAAAATTTATACTCCTTTTGAGGAGCCCAAAACCATCATGCTTGGAGATTTTCACACAACTCAAGTGCTTGAAAAAGGAGATGTTAAGTTGAGTTTTACTTCTAGAAGGATATTAATATTAAAAGATGTACTTTATACTCCTTCTATGAGATAAAAATTTGATGTTTAGTTTTCTTCTTAATAAAATAGGCTTCAAACATATTATTGAATCTGACTAATATGTAATTGTGAAAAAAATAATATTTTGTAGAAAAAAGGTATGCTTGTGATGGATGTTCAAGTTGAATGTTGAAATGAATAAAACTTCTACTTTTGTTACATGCTTTCTTGTACTAATTTTTGAAATGCTCGTTCGTATCATATTAGTGATCGTTATGTGGAATCATGACTAGTTTAAAATTAATGTCAATGATCAAAAAGAATTTTAAAAAATGTGAGGCTTTTAGTGAAACCAAAATCACTAAAAGGCCCCATTTTCAAGTTAAAAGAAAAACGAATTTATTAGATTTAGTTCATACTGGTATTTGTGAATTTGGAGAAATTTTAACTCGTGGAGGAAATAGATATTTTACCACTTTTATTAATGATTTTTTTAAGTTTACATATGTTTACTTAATGAAAAATAAAAGTGATGCTTTTGAAAATTTTAAAACTTTTCTCCATGGAGTTGAAAATCAGTTTGGTAGAAAAAAAAAGAATTAGAAGTGATAGAGCCGTGAATATGAGTCAACTGAGTTTAATTCTTTTGTTTGATCATTGGATATAATTCATGAAGCTACTATTCCATATTCTCCTGCATCTAACAGTGTAGTGGAAAAGAAATAAAACTTTGGTTGAATTGGTTAATGTCATGCTAATTGGGTCAAGTGCACCTCTAAATTTTTTGGGTGAAGCACTTTTGTCTGCTTATTATGTGTTGAATCGCATACCTCATAAAAAGATCAAAGTAATACCTTTTGAGTTGTGGAAAAGTCATAAGCTAAATTTGAGATATCTAAGAGTTTGAGGTTGCTTTGTATATGTAAGGTTAATAGATTATAAAATCTCTAAGTTGGGTAAAAAAGTTACTACCTGTACTTTTCTTGGTTATACTTCAAACAGTACAACCTATAAATTTTTTTAATCTTAAAGATAGTGTTATAATAGAACCATGTGATACTATTTTTCATGAAAATAAATTTCTTTTTGATTCTAAAAATAGTGGGAGTCAAAGGACTGAAGAAAATATTTTGTTACTACCTAGTTCTTTTATTTCTATTTTGAAAAATAAAGAAAATGATGATTTTGAGTTAAGAAAAAGTAAAAGAGCTAGAGTATAAACAAATTTTGGTCTTGACTATTATGTTTTTAATGTTGGAGATGACCCTCTCACTTTAAAAGAAGTTTTGTCTTCACGTCATGCTATTTTTTGGAAAGAAGCCATAAATGATAAAATGGAATCACTAATTTTCAATAAAACTTGAAAGCTAGTTGATTTACCACCGAGTTATAATACAACTGGATGTAAATGGATCCTAGATTAAAACTGAATGAATTTGTTGATAAATACAAGGCTAGGTTAGTGGCTAAAGGTTTTAAGTAATTAGGAGATCTAAATTTTTTTGATATTTTTTCTCTAATAACTAGAATTACGTCCATTGGACTTTTAGTTGCTATTGCGGCAATTTTTGATTTGCAAATTTATCAAATAGATGTAAAATCAATTTTTTTAAATGAAGGCCTAAATGAGGAGATTTATATGGATCAACCCGAGTGTATTGTCAAACTAGCCAAGAAAGCAAAGTGTGTAAACTTACTAAATCCCTATATGGCTTAAAACATGCACCAAAACAATGACATGAAAAGATTGATTCCTGCATGATTGATAATGGCTTTAAAGCAAATGAGTGTGATAAGTGAATATACCATAAGTCTTGAAATAATTCACATGTTATTATTTGCCTATATGTTGATGATTTATTGATCGTCGGCTCTAACATGAATGTTATTGGAGAAACTAAAAATATTCTTAGAAGTCATTTTGATATGAAAGATCTTGGTGAGGAAAATTTTATTTTAGGAATAAAAATTACTAGAACATATGATGAGATTTTTCTTGACCAGCCACATTATGTTCAGAAAATTTTGAAAACATATAGTTTTCTTGATTGCAAGAATATTGTAATTCCTTTTGATTCTAGTGTTGTAACGATCCGGAACTACCTCCTAATCGCTACACGGTGCTTACGACCCCGAAGGACCACAAGTTAACCCGAGAGCTGGTATCTGCTGTGAGCACTGAATAAAATAATAACAAACGCGGAAGAATAACTGAAAAGCCATAAGGTTTTAGCAACTGAAATTAATACTGAGTCATAGTTTCAAACATCTAAGAACAAACTGGTAATATTGATAAACAACTGACAATAACAACTGAAAAACTAATCAACTGTCTGTACTAGTCTAAAAGCCTCTAAATTGACTGACTGTGGAGTTGATGGGACAAGCCCCCAACTAACTAGATAACTGAACTACTAACATACGGAATATAAGATAACTCATCCTCGAAGGATGATGACTCACCACTGATGACTTTTGCTGATGGACGATCTACCTAAGTACGGTTAGGATCCGAGCGTCCGAACCTATGATATGGGCTATCATAGCGTAAAAAATGAGTATGCGATCAGTACTTTGAATGTACTAGTATGCTAAGTGGGGTTAGGCTAATATGCATGTTTATGGGCACAAGTAATAATTAACTGAATGAATAGAAAGAGGTACTGAATAGAATGCATAAATTTTATAAATGCTGAGAATGCGTAAAATCTATAGATACTATGGATGCACGACCAAGCATAAAACATGTTCTGAAAACTAAAATACGGAGTACTGATAAATGCGTACCTGATATCTGTATGCTATGGTCAAGCAAAACCAAAACTGAATTACTGAGCTGAATACTGGACTGAGACCGTGGGAGCTAACTATAACCAATATGCCCTAATATACTATCAGGGTTCAACCAGTAACCCCAGTTAGAAGGGTGCCAGTACCGTGCCACACCACAGGTACTAACACTGGCTATGTGGATCCACTAATCTGAAGTCCCGAAGGATGAGGGTATCATGCCTAACTGACGGGGGACCCCTCAAAATCTACGGCGGCACCATAGGTCTGGAACCTAGGGACTGCTACTAGTGCCTCATGCCTAATTGACGGGGGAGACACCATCCTTATGCTCACTCAGTGCTAAGTGTTACTCCCAACTGAATGACACTAACTATTAGACCAATCTGTGTTTAACTGAATATAATAAATAGTCGAACTGAGAATGCTCCTATCTATTCTGAGACCATTCTGTAGATACTAAAAACTAGGTAAGAAGCTAAATTTTAGGTATTCAAACCCCCAGGACTCGATAACAATAATAGCAAGATCATACTAAAACTTGAGGACATGATATGCAAGCATTTATTCAAAACTCTTTCTTGTAGGCATTTTATCAAACACTTGCAATGCAAGGGTTAAGATAAGCATGGGGTTAGTTCTAAAGCTTGTAGAACTAGCATGATTTCAATAATAAAGTCCCCAATTATGTATTAAATCAACAACAACACCATTAAAACATATGGGGTTTAATAACAACAAGAAATACGTGTAAACATGGTACAGTATCGAAGTTCATGGGAATTCATGGTTAACAATCATAATAATCATGTAAAATTCATAACTTTGAATTTGAAATTAGGTTATTGAACTCCATGGGTGAAAAGGACCCATGGATGAACATCTAAATAACTCAAAAGCTTAAATCTTGAAGGAGATTTACCTTTCTTGAAGGTTCTTGAATGGTGACATTTTGACTCTTGAGTTTTCTTTAAGAACGGTTTGAATCTTGTTCTTGGAGATTGATTTTGAAAGAAACTCTAATTTTGATGCTATAGGTGAATATTGAGTTATGTACTTTGATTTGATTTAATTAGGTGTTAAAAAGGGTGGAAAAACTCAAAAATCCCTTTAAAAACGACTTTAAATCACTAAACAAAGGTGCGGGACGATTTCGGTGACGACCCGTCATCCTAGGGATGGACCGTCCCTCTAACCATCGCTCCATGGACAGAAAATAGGCTTACTGCCTCTGTTACGACGGTTTGGGCGACAGTCCGTCAGCCTTCCCTTCGCACTTTGGCAGTTCAGATAACTCACTGTAAAACGGCCATAACTTTTTACCCCGACATCGGATTTTGGCAAAATTGTTATCATTGAAAAGATAATTCAATTATTTATCTGTTGATTTGTCATTAACTCAAAAATTCTTTGTAGAACGGAATATATGCTCGTTGGAAGTTGATTATACCAATATCTTTCTCAAGAATTCAATCGGTAAGGGATGTTTTGATTTGCCTAATAGCTAGGACATATTGAGGCCTTAATAGACATCAAATTTGATCATAAAGCTACCAATGCACTATAATTTATCTCTCATGAGCTTGAATCATGGTTCTACTATCGGTCGAGATTCTCAGGGTATTACAATATCTTTCATTTAGGAACATTCGTCCTCGAATGAGGTTGGTTAAGCTGAGCACACTGAGGAATTGAAGTTACATGCTAAACATACTTACTGAAAACATAATTAAATGGCCGGGCATGAATCATGATACATGACTGAACTGGTTTCGTGAATACATGATGACATGAGAATAGTATGCAGCAGGAATTGAGTATGGAAAAGATAAATGCTAGGGAAAATTGTTTCGTTAATCTGAGTCTGCATTCGTGGAGAAAAGATGAGGGTACTTGGTATGCATGTCTTCTTCTGCTCCCCAAGTGACTCCCTCAACGGACTGGTTCCGCCAAAGAACTTTAACCAAGGGAACTTCTTTATTCCTTAGTCTACGAATTTGGCGATCAAGGATCTCGACTGGAACTTCTTCGTAAGAAAGATTGTTCTGAACATCTATAATTTCTAATGGGACAACTACAGCTGGATCACCAATACACTTCTTCAATAATGTGATATGGAACACTGGGTGCACTGATGCTAAGTCTACAGGCAACTCAAGCTCATAAGTCACCTTTCCAAAATGACTCAATATTCTGTAAGGGCCAACATATCGAGGACTAAGCTTCCTCTTCTTACCAAACCTCTTTACCCCCTTCATGGGAGAGATCTTTAAATATACAAAATCACCAATCTCAAACTCAAGATCCTTTCTCCTCACATATGCGTATGCTTTCTGTCGGCTTTGGGCTGTCCTAAGTCTCTCCCGGATCAACTGAACTTTCCCTAAAGCATCGAACACCAAGTCAGGCCCTTCCAAAGCTGTCTCACCTACCTCAAACCAACCAATTGGAGATCTACATATCCTCCCATAAAGAGCCTCAAATGGAGTCATCTGAATACTGGAATGGTAGTTGTTATTATACGTGAACTCAATCAAAGGCAAGTGATCATCCCAACTACCCCTAAAATCAACTACACACGCTCTCAACATATCCTCAAGGGTCTGAATAATCCTCTCTGCCTGACCATCTGTCTGAGGGTGAAAGGCTGTACTGAGGTAGACTTGGGTACCAAGACCCTTCTGGAAAGATTTCCAAGAGTGAGAGGTAAACTGAGTACCTCTATCTGAGATTATAGATTGAGGAACACCATGCAACCTAACCAACTCCCTAATATAGAGCTTGGCATAGTCTTCAGCTGAATAAGAAGTATGGACTGGTAAGAAATGGGCTGATTTGGTCATTCTGTCCACAATGACCCAAATTGAATCATGCTGACGACGGGTATGAGACAAACCTGTCACAAAATCCATGTTCACTTCCTCCCACTTCCAAGTGGGAATAGTGAACTCCTTTATAGACCCACTAGGCTTTTGATGTTCAATCTTAACCTGTTGATAAGTGGAGCACTTTGCCATAAACTCTGTAATATCTCTCTTCATACCACTCGACCAATAGATTTTCCACAGATCGTGGTACATCTTCGTGGCCCCTGGATGAATAGAGTTACGAGCACCATATACTTCTGCAAGAATTCGATGTCTCAAATCATCTACCCACGACACATACAGTCTACCCTGACAACGCAACACACCATCTCCTCCTTGGGAGAAAACCTCTACTTTCTGATCTCCGACTGATTCCTTCAACTTAACCAGACTTGGATCCCTATCTTGTTTTTTCTTTCACTTTGGCAACCAAAGAGGATCCCGAACTATTTTGAACCATACACTACCCTCAGTTAAATCGACCAAATGAACACCTAATCTGGTAAGATGATGAACTTCCCTAACTAACTCTTTCTTATCATCCTCAACATTAGTAACACTACCCATAAACAATCTACTTAAGGGATCTGCCACTATATTGGCCGTGCCCGGGTGGTACAAAACACTCATATCATAATCTTTTAATAATTCTAACCATCTCCTCTGGTGCAAATTCAAATCCTTCTGTGAAAACACATACTGTAAGGTTTTGTGATTTGTGAACACATCAACATACACCCCATACAAATAGTGCCTCCAAATCTTTAAGGCAAACACAACAGCTGCTAACTCAAGATCATGGGTAAGGTAATTTTTTTCATGAGGCTTAAGCTGCCTAGAAGCATAAGCTATAACCTTACCTCTCTGCATGAAAAAACAACCCAATCCAACTCTGGACGTATCACAGTACACAATAAGAAATACGTGTAAACATGGTATAGTATCGAAGTTTATGGGAATTCATGGTTAAAAATCATAATAATCATGTAAAAATCATAACTTTAAATTTGAAATTGGGTTCTTGAACTCCATGGGTGAAAAGGACCCATGGATGAACATCTAACATAACTCAAAAACTTGAATCTTGAAGGAGATTAACCTTTCTTGAAGGTTCTTGAATAGTGACGTTTTGATTCTTGAGTTTTCTTGAAGAAGGGTTTGAATCTTGTTCTTAGAGATTGATCTTGAAAGAAACTCTAATTTTGATGATATGGGTGAATATGGAGTCATGTGCTTTGATTTGATTTAATTAGGTTTTAAAAAAGGTGGAAAAGACCTAAAAATTCCTTTAAAAACAGCTTTAAATTGCTAAACGGAGGTGCTAGATGGTTTCAGCGATGACCCATAGCCCAAGGGACGGATTGTCCCTCAAACCGTCGCTCCATGGCTAGAAAATAGGCTTACTGCCTCAGTTGTGACGGTTTGGGCGACGGTCCGTCCGCCTTCTTGTCGCACTTTGGCAGTTCGGATAGCTCATTGTAAAACGGCCATAACGTTTTACCCCAATATCGGATTTTTGTGAAATTGATATCGTTAGAAATATAATTCAATTATATATCTTTTGATGGGTCATGAGTTCAAAATTTCTCTGTATAACGGAAGATATGCTCGTTAGAAATTAACTATACCAATATCCTTCTCAAGAAATCAATCCGTAAGGGATGTTTTGATTAGCCTAATAGCTAGGACATATTTGAGGCCTTAATACACATCAACCTTGACCATAAAACTACCAAAACACTATAATTTATCTCTCATGAGCTTGAATCATGGTTCTTCTATCGGTCGGGATTCTCGGGGTATTACAAGTGTTCAATTATTTCCTGTTGAAAGTGAAAATAATGTGATTAACCAAAAGAAATATGCTAGAATAATTAGAAGTTTGAGATAAGTGATTGATGTAATAGGCCTGATATTGCATATGCATTAGGAGTACTTAGAAGGTTTAGTAGCAATCCAGGTAATGAACATTGGCATGCAATAATGAGAGTAGTGAGATATTTAATCGAAATGAAAACTTGTGGTTTGTTCTATAAAGAATAATCTTTTGTACTTAAAGGCTTTTCTGATGCGGATTGAAAAATTTTATCAGGTGATTCCTTATCTACTACTGGTTATATTTTTACTTTGGGTGGTCGTACTATTTATTGAAAATCTAAAAAACAACTATTATAGCAAACTCTATCATAGAGGCTGCACTAATTACTTTCGCTTCAGTTAGTGAGGAAGCGAATTGGTTAAGAGATTTGTTATTCAAATACCTTATTTTGAAAAATCAATTCCTTCTATTTTTATTTAAAGCGATAGCACCGCTGCAATTGATAGAGTTCAAAATCGTTATTACAATGGTAAATTCAGACCTATAAGGAGAAAACACAGTAATGTGAGATATTAGTTGATAAATGATAACACTGATGTTGATTACATCAAATTAAGCCTATCAAATGGGCCGGTTTAACCTGGCTCGAATCGACCCACTTAAACGGCCCGACCTGGTCCAATCAACCCCTGAGCTGTAGGGTACCGAGTCCCGGGATGAGCCAAGTTTAAAATTGAGCCCAATTAACCCGACTCAGACCAAAACCAATCCAAGCCCTCCGGTTAACCGTCCCGACCCATCCCGGATAACTTTTTTCAAAACAAAATTAGGATTTTTGACCGTTGGGCCACAAGTAGCCGTTGGCCCAACAGCTATATGGCCATTTTTCGGTCCAAACGGCTACTTAGCCCTTTTTAATTAAAAAAGAAGAAGTTTTTTTTATTTAAAATATTTTTTTAAACCCCAAAAAATTCCTATAAATACCCTGCACTTTCAAATTATTTTCACACAATTTTCATTCTCTCAAATCTCATTCTCTCTCAAATCTCAAATCTCAATTCTCAAATATTTTATACATTTCCTAAAGTGCTCAATTTAATTTTTTAATTTTGTGATTACAAAGTACGAGTGAAAGTTTCTAAAGTCGCAACTTTCGGATACTTCCAAAATTTGGTATTGTCTTTCCATCTCTTACTTTTAATTTTTAATTAGTGTATTAATTGTTGAATATTTAATTTTATTATATTTGTTTATTTTGAATTTTTTTAGTTTAATTTATATTATGAATAAATTAAGAAACCTCGTCAATAAAAATGTAAAAAAAAAATATTCCAAAAGTGGTAGTGATAGTAAAAAGCGAATTACTGGCAGTAGAGGTAGTTCAAGTAGTAGATATACCTGTGTGCCTCCGGTACCGCTTAACCTTTTGAGGAATAAGTAGGTGTAGGTGCTAACGATATGAATTATGTAGAAGCTCAGGAAAGTTATGGTATAGAAGAAGAAAATGAAGTAGATTCGGTTGATTTAGACGAAGATGATGAAAATATTAGTGAGACACCCGCCAGTAGAAAATGCTAACGTTAGATCTGAATCGGTTAATCACCCTCCCCTGGCCCCAAGAGATCGTAGAACAACTAGTATTGCATGATAATTTTTTACACGTATAAGACATACTGATGAGGTGCAATACAATATTTGTCAACAAATATATAACCATAAAAGAGGAGGCATGCAAGGGGGTATGGGTACGTTAAGGAGACATATAGGTGATAATCACGAAAGAGAGTTATTTATTGAAAAAAGTGGTGAGGATGTTGGTGGGCCATCACAAACTAGAATGAATCCAGCAACCGGTCAGGTAATTAAGAAGTATAATAAATTAAGGGACCGAGAGAAAATAGCAAAAATGATAGTTTTGGGTTGTTTGCCTTTCAATTTTCCTTCTTCGAATGCTTTTATTCATTATATTCAAGCAATTAATAATCCTATGTTTAATGGTATTTTTAGAAGTACTTTTCGGACTGATATTTTTAGACTTCATTCACAATATATTTTTTATTTATCTATATTGTTAAAAAATATTCAATGTAGAATGGCTCTAACTTCTGATCTTGGTCGTGCTGTTAATAAAAATAATTATTTAACCATTACTTGTCACTGGATAGATAGTAATTTTGTTATGTAAAAACGTATTCTAGCTTTTTGTATGATGAAGATCGTAAACATACTGGAGAATTTATTGTTGATTCAATTGGTAAAGTTGCAGAATTTTATAGTATTGAAAATAAAGTCTTATGTATTGCTTTTGATAATGCTTCTAACAGCAAGACTGCTATTACAAAGTTAAAAGCTAGGCTCTCTCCGCCGTTACCTAAAATATTTCATGTTAAGTGTGATTGTCATATGTATAATTTAATTATAAGAGATCGTCTTGAATTTTTTTATCTTTATATTAAAAAAATCCGGCTTGTTGTTGGTTTTATTCAAGAAAATAATCGAAGAAAAAGAATTAGAGAATTTAAAGTTAAATGTGAACAAAATGGACTTGCACCAATATTGATGCCTGAAGAATGTGATACTAGATAGAATGCTACGTATGATTTTAAAAACTTGTCATACTTATAGAGTTCCTATTACACTAACTTTTAACCAATATTGTGGTTAATTTGTTGATTCGGCTGAATATATGCTACATGATTCTGATTGGACTGTAATTGATGATCTTGTTAAGTTTTTGAAAAAAATTTATATAGCTACGGTTGAATTTTATGGTGCTTATTATTCTACTGTTTGTAATATTTTAGTATATATAGCCGATATTTCTGATTTGCTCAAAGAATATAAGAATAAAGAAGGTTACAAAGAAGCTGTTGGTGCTATGTTTGCTAAATTTTAAAAATATTTTTTTCTGATTCTTCCTATTTACTTGGTTGGTGCTATGCTAAATCCGTATATGAAATATACTACTATGTGCCACTTTAGTACTCTAATTTATTCTAACTTAGAGATAAATACTAACAATGATTCTGATAATTAAGAACAAGAATAACCAGATTTGTGGACGGCTATGGGTGATGCGAACGCTTACATAGATAAATTATATAACCATTATGCTGATTTACTTGATTTAGTTGTACCGGCAAATATCACTCCAACTGTCGCTCCTCATCCTCCTGAGGAGCCATCATCTTCTAAAAGGCCGGCACATGGTAGTTTTCCTGATCACTTTTATAATTTAAATATTTGGAACAATGTTGAGGCGGGAACTTACACATTAACTTATCAGGAAGAGATTAAGTATTATCTTCGAACGCCGCTAAAGGATCGTAGATGACGGATCAACGCGTTGGATTGGTGGAAGAATAATAAAACACAATATCCTATGCTTTCAAGATTAGCTAGAGATATATTGAATGTTCCAATATCAACAGTTGCATCGGAGAGTGCCTTTAGTCAGGGACGACAACCGACACTCATTGGAAAACAATGCTATGAATGTTCTAGTTTACTTTAGAGATTGAATTAGAGCGGAACGAAGAAATCAACGAATTAGGGTGGAGCCGAAAGACGAATAGAAACTTGAAGAAATTATGACTTCAAGGGAGAACTCAGCAAAATCAAGTCCAATGCATGATTTTACCCCCATTGATTTTGACTATCCTATGCCAGTTTCCGTTAATGTTAACATGAATGAGTTGAAAAAAATGATGAAAACTTTGTAGATTTTTCATTCATGTACATTATAAATTTTGAATCATCTTGCAATCAATAAATATAACATTCATTCACTCTTTACTTTGTAATTTTTTCTATCTAATGATTTAAATTGAATTTCTAGTTTAAATTAAATACTTAATTTTAATATATTACTAATTTACTATCAAGTTTTACACTAAGTAATAGACAATTTTATACAAACATATAACCATATATACACATAATGAAAAAATAATTTTTTTTTTTAAGTTCAAAACCCCAAGTATTATTAATTTATTATATTAAGCAGCATATTATTAAAGTTGTACATATATTAAATGGTACGTATATATGTGTATATATAGAGTATAGACTCTAAAGTAATATATATTTATGGTATACATGTGTATATATTTTATAAATTAGTATATATATTGTAGTATATATCTTGAATTATATGTTTTATTTAAAGTAGTAAATATATTGAATGGTACGTATATATGTGTATATTTAGAGTATAGATTCTAAAGTAGTATATATTTAAGGTATACATGTGTATATGTTTTATAAATTATTATATTATATATCTATAATATATTAAAAGTGTGAAGCCCTTAGAAAAGTGATTTGAACTTTTTGTCCTTCGTTAAAGGACCCTCCTATAGACAAAACTGTCTTTTCACTATTTTTAATTTATTATTTAATTATTTTTATTATATTAACTAGACTCTCCTAAAATATATGAAAGAAGAATCGATTAATATTTTCCTTTGCAGTGATCAATTAGAAAAATACTTCTAAAATAAGATAGAAAAATACTTCTAAAATAGGACTATACTAAGAAAATACTTCTATAAATATTGAGATGCACGTTAAATTAGAGAAGAAATCGATTTACTTAAGCTTTGTGATCACGATTGCATTATTTTATTGTAGTTTATAGGTCGTAGATTAATTTACAGGTGCTAGACGAATGTCGGTTGGCTTGGCGAAACTTTTTAGGTAAAGATTAGGTTTAATTGTATTATTTTTATATTTCTGCTTTGACAATTTTTTTTGTACAAAGGTAAAGTTTAGTTGTGTTATTTTGATATCTCTATCATCGTATTTTTTTGTTATAGTTGGTGGTAGATGAGTGTCAGACGGTTTTGAGAAATTTTTTGTGTAAAGGTTAGATTTAATTATATTATTTTAATGTCTCTATCATCGTATTATTTTGTTGCAGTTTACAGGTGATAGATGAATGTCGATTGACTTTGACAAATTTTTTTGATGAAGTTTAGGTTTAATTAAATAGATTCTTCAAAAGATGTTGAATTTAATTATTGTATTCACCTTTATTATTTAAACAAATATCCTATTTAGTATAACGTTTAAA
Organism: Capsicum annuum; assembly: GCF_002878395.1. Taxonomy (NCBI): domain Eukaryota; kingdom Viridiplantae; phylum Streptophyta; class Magnoliopsida; order Solanales; family Solanaceae; genus Capsicum; species Capsicum annuum. The sequence continues at coordinate 213,236,739 of NC_061121.1, forward strand.
CTCAATAAAGTGAGGTATATGCGCGAAGAGCGTACATCTAAACTAGTATATATCTTGAAGTATATGTTTTGTTTAAAGTAGTACATATATTGAATGGTACGTATATATGTATATATATAGAGTACAGACTCTAAAGTAGTATATATTTAAGGTATACACGTGCATATGTTTTATAAATTAGTATATTATATATATATATATATATATATATATTGTAGTATATATCTTGAAGTATATATTTTGTTTAAAGTAGTACATATATTGAATGGTACGTATATATGTGTATCTATAGAGTATAGACTCTAAAGTAGTATATATTTAAGGTATACATGTATATATGTTTTATAAATTAGTATATATATTTTATTTAAAGTAGTACATATATTGAATAGTACGTATATATGTGTATATATAGAGTATAGACTCTAAAGTAGTATATAGTTAAGGTATACACGTGTATATGTTTTATAAATTAGTATATATATTGTAGTATATATCTTGAAGTATATGTTTTATTTAAATTAGTACATATATTAAATGGTACGTATATATGTGTATATATTTTCTATAGACTCTAAAAGAGTATATTTCTAACGTATACATGTGTATATGTTTTATAAATTAATATATAACTACATATATATTGTGTGTATATATTGTAGTATATATAAATTAGTATATATCTTGTAGTATATGTTTTATTTAAAGTAGTACATATATGTAATGGTACGTATATATGTGTATATATTTTTTATAGACTCTAAAGAGTATATTTCTAACGTATACATGTGTATATGTTTTATAAATTAATATATAACTACATATATAGTGTGTATATATTGTAGTATATATAAATTAGTATATATCTTGTAGTATATGTTTTATTTAAAGTAGTACATACATTGAATGGTACGTATAGATGTGTATATATAGAATACACTCTAAAGTAGTATATATTTAAGGTATACATGTGTATATGTTTTATAAATTAGTATATATATTGTAGTATATATCTTGTAGTATATGTTTTATTTAAAATAGCATATACATTTAACTAACGTATAATCGTATACATGATTACATGTGTAATTGTGTATATGTTTTTTAAATTCTAATGTAGTATATACTATATATTGTGTGTATATCATTTAATGTATTTAAAATGTATATAGGTGGATATATATAGTTTATATTGGAGAAAAAACTTTATTGTTTTAAAATTTTGATCAGTTTTGACCAGATTTTTGATCGGATTTGACTGGATTTACCCGTGTTGGGTTTAATGGACCGATCCCGGGTTGTTTCTTAAAATTTTACTGTTGGGACCGGAACCGGACCAGCCCGTTTAACCAAGCCCAGATCTGAACCGGCCCACAAACCGAATAAAAGTGACGGTCCGATTCCGGGTTGACCCGGCCTAACCCCGTTAATAGGTTTATATCAAATCTTGTGATAATCTTGTAGATCCATTGACTAAGTCTTTAGCAAGAGACAATGTGTGGAGTACCTCGAGGGGGGTGGGGTTGAAGCCTATAAAATCTTGAATCATTTGTGCGAAAACCTATAACATCCCACATTTTTGGGCTAGAATTCAAATCATTGTTCCTAAGTATACAGACCTGAACCCAATGATTATATGTCTATATATGTGTGATTATCAGTTCTATAGTGTGGTAATATACTTTTATATAAATCGAGGTCATAAAAATCTCCTAACTCAAAGAAGAGTTGAGGACTCTTCTATCGATAGAGTTTTAACGAATTTGAAAAATCTTAGTAGCTTAATTGGTTAGTTACCTGAACTTCCACCTTGTTGGTGAGGGTTCGATTCCCCACATTGTAATCCCCTCTCCCATTCCCCTTCCCCTACCCCCAATTTAAAAAAAAAAAAAAAATTTTAACGAATTCTCCAACTAGGGTCCACTTAAGACGAGTGTATCTCCTAGAATATATCAATTCAGGTGTCCCACTATATATCAAATGAAAGGTCTTCGAGTCGTCTTTCCAATTCACTTAATTTCACCTTAATCCGATATCAGAATGAAAAATATGCTCATTTTACCTAAGCATGCTCATCTGACAACAAAAATGATAACTTGAGGTGATAATCCGTCAACTAAGTGACGACTTATCAACCAAGTCGTCAGCCTTAACCAGAATGTGATCAATTTCAGCTACAAAGTGACGACTTGATGTGATAAGCCATCAACTAGGTGACGACTTGTCAGTCAAGTCATCACTGTAAGACACCACAAAATTCTAAACTTGACTCAGTCCTTTAAAACCTACTAAGGGGTTCTAGACTTAGAAAATTGTAGCTAAGTATCAAGACTTAGAATCATTTTAAACTTCCAAATTTGGAGGATTTTATTTTCGATCTTCCCGGCCATAGTTAGTCGATTTTTAAATTGATTCATGATCAGGGTCACTTGTAGGCCATCTCGGGCAAGTTTCAAGTTTTTTCGACAAGTGTAAGGGCGAGTTTGGATGCTAAAAATAGTGAGGGGTTGTGATGGCCCGTATCGCGGGCCCAGTCAACCTAGCTAGGGGTCACATTGCGATAGGTAGTTGTAACGCCCCGAAAATGAGTTCCGAGACGTCACACGATGTTTAGGGTCACAAGTGACCCCAAGCTAACCAACCCTTCTACTGGCATAACTCATACGCAACTGAATAAAATACATAAAACTGTACAAAATCAGCGAACAATAACTTTCTGAATCCATACTATACAAAACTGAATTTACAAGATAACAACTCTGCTCTTAGAAACAAAACTGAAACTGAATACATCAGCTTCTACTGGCTGTCTATGAAGCCTCTACTAGCATTGACTTTAGATAGCCAGGACATGACCCCCAACTATCGCAAATCAATACGACTGAATAAAGAAAATATCAAGTTGTAGAACTGACTCGAGCCCTTGAATCAAAAGGACTCATCATTTGCTGACTGGAAGCTGCAACTGTCTGAATATAGTATGCGTGCTATAACTGAACTGATACCAACATTAGAAGACAATGTGTGCATAGACGTATATGTGGATCAGTACTTTGAGGATGTACTGAATATATGGAAGTGTATGCAATAGTTAAACAATATCATCAATCTTTATAGAAATCATGCATGTTAAATATAAAATGACTCACATAGCTTGAATAAAATTCTCATAAGTTGAGGTTAGGAAATAGATAATAGAAATCACATGAGTCGTTTCACTTTATTCTGGATCTCTATTCTTACTTTGTTCTCAACTTGTAAATTAGATAAAATCTTAAAGCATCAACCTTCAGGACATAAGCTATAATCTCATGAAAGCAAGAAACTTCTTGGGAACTTAGTAATCATGACACTTGAAAACTTTAGAAATCATAGAAACCATAGCCTTCAAAATCAATATACATTCAAACTTACACTTTTAGCTTAAGGATAGTAACACTTCTTTAAAACTCAAGAACTTGATACTTTAGGAACTTTAAGACTTGAGACTCTAGAAAACTTAAGAGACTTTGGGACACTTGGGACTCGGGATTATATCTTTGGGAGTTTCTTCTAACCGACATAAACCATGTAAACTACAGAGAGTCCAACGTTTTGCCCACGTTGGGGAGAACTATTCTATCCTTTCCATCGGAGTAGAACCTTTAACTTTTAGTGATCACTATCTTAACCCACTTGGGGTAAATCAGAAACCTACGAGGGCACGTAGTTCTGGGCCATGAGACCTAGGAATCAAGCCTAACTTGGTGCTAAATACTACTCCCTTACTTAGCTCAGAACTTTAAGAAAATTCACCTTAAACAATTCAACAATATGTAATGGGAGTCAATATGCTTCCTCTTTTATCTCAAATCAAACAAATAATGTGGATTTCTTTCTTAGCTTAGGATCAAAACTCAATTCTTTTCTTGAAATCTTGATAGACTTTTCATCAAAGTTTTAAAATCTCAACGACATGGAAACATAAGTACACTTCTTGGAGTATCAATAATTCATCCTCAAAGACTCACAATTTCACAATAAAGTTCAACTCATGACAACAACTCTTGGAAATTCTTGGAAACATGATATCAATATAGGAATGTGCAATTTATATCAAGAACTCTCAAGTTAGATCATACTTGAACAAAATAATCATGCAATTAGGACTTGAACAATTCCCTAATCTCATAAACTTGAAATATAGCGAAACAATATGAATTCATTTTGGAAATACGAAATTGTTTATGAAAATCTAAAACTTTTGGGCACAAGAACGAAAGAGTGTTCTTGTTCAAACCCCATATACCTCAAATTATGGACTCTTGTTTTTTGGGATGCTATTCATACGATTGATAGGTGCTTCTTGTAGCCCTCTCAATGGGGAATCCAAATCTTGAAAAATTATCGAAAACCTACGGATGAATCTTGAGATATTTAAATTTTTAGGTTGAAACCCTAATGAATGGCCTTGGTGATTTTGAGAGAAAATAAACTTATTTTGGTGTCTTAGGGATTTAATCCCGTGTTAAGGATAATAAAGGGGTGGAAAATACCATTTCTACCCTTAATGAGATTGAGGAAAAAAGCTGAAAACTAGGCAAAAAGACTATGGCCAGGGCGGCGCCTTGCCTAGAGCCTTTGCTAAGCTAGGCGGCGCCTCCCTATAGCCTTTAGCTACTATTTCTGAAACCCAAACACGCCCTTAGGCTCGTCTACAAATTTTGAAACTCACCCAAGATGTACTCTTACCTTACCCCATTGCAACGCAACAAAAAAATCAATAAACGGAGGTCGGGAAGGTCGCTAAATAATTCCCCGAAGTTTGAAGGTTCAAAAATAAACTAAGTGTTGAGCACTTAGCAATATTTGTAAGTGTAAGACTTCTTTTGATTCGTTTCGAAAGCCTTAACGATGAGGGAACTTTACAGGGTCTTACAATATCTCCCCCTTAGGAACATTCGTCCTCGAATGTCGCTCGTAAGGCTAAGAGTACAGAGAAAACTAAGGATTCACGGCTGAAATAACTTGTTAAATTGACTCTACTTCATCTTAGACTTTCGGGTACTTCATAGAATGCATGAACTCATAATAAGAATATTCATATAGCTGAATCTTTGATTAAAAAAAAAGACTGAATTAAGGAAGGCTATTATCTTCGTCTGAATCTGAGCTAACTTGCTTTACCTTATCATGGGGAGCTGACTCATGCTAAGAGTTTAGAACTCTCTTAATGAGCTCATGGCATGATCGTACTTATAGACTGCAAAGTGATTGTTTATGCAGGCATAATCATGAGAAAATGAGGCTAAGATTACACAATGGATATCACATTGTTTGAACTAGAATACTTGGAAAATGAAGGTTGTTCAATGAATACTTATGAACTAAGACATGACTAGATACCCGAATCCTGAAACTGAAACTGATGTACGAATTGAACTGAGTTCGCAATTTACATGGATGGAATAGATTATATCTTGGAATGGTCATATGCATGAGACTTGAGATAGCAGGACTGGGTGAAAAAGGTGTAAAACCACACGATCTTGTCTGCCTCACCGTAAAACTGAATTGCTGGCTATACTGACTGAATTACACTGGAAACTTATACATAGTTGGAGTATCTCTTCAACACTCCATAACATGGAATATAGACATATAACTCATAAACTAGGATAGAATTACCAGGCTTTAGGCGATGCAACTTCTTACCTTCAAGCTTAGCAGCAGTTCTCGAATACTCCATCATCTATACTATTCCCCTTAAATACAATACTCACTTGATTCAACTTATAATTCTCATATAGCACTAATATTTCCATCTACTAATATCTAGACTGAATTAAATTCTCTCACCATCTTTAAACCTAACTCAAAATCATAGGACGCACCACATAATACTGTAATACTAGCCTAAACCATAAATTCAACACACCCTGCATTTCACAACTTTTCATCTCATGCGAAATTCTCATTACCACTCCAACAAACACATTTGACCTCGTACTAGACATTTACTAACGCGCAATACATTCATCCCAATATATATACAAACAAGATGCTCAAGCCTACTTCTATAACCACATATGAACTTCTAAACACACTCCCATAAAATACCTTTGTCACAACTTACAAACCTCTATCAAGAACAACTTCCATGCACTACTCCTAAGAAGACATACATAAGATTTCAACTACCCAAACATCGCATATAAAACTTCGACTAACCATGACGGGTATTAAAGACTTGGCTTCAATCTTACTTCACACTCTACTGCCTTAACTAAAATAAGCATACAACTATCTTCCAGTAACAAGAAATGTTTAGTCTCTCCCATCCAGACAACTGATCATCATCACTATCTTGACCGAAGAAAAGGTAATAGAAGTTTAGAACATGAGGGCCTGAAACATAAAGGGATACTGTGAATAACCTGACACTCAACTGAGGCTTGAGGAATAGAATATTTAGCATCATGAACTTATCAAAGAGGTCTAACCCGAGGACATGCATGATATAAACCTGAATTTCGCTGATCATTAAAAGTATTGCTTGAATACTTGAACTAAACATACCGTAAAGCTTGAGTACATGAGTCATGAGCTACATGACTTAAATTTGGAGTTCATAACTTATGAAATGTGATTCCAACTGCCGAAAGAACTGGAACTCCTTATTCTTGGGAATTAAGGGAGTACAAATTTCTCTATCATATGCATGAACATGAATTAAGATCATGAAACTGAACTTAAGGCATGAGCAGATATTGGGACAACTGAAATGATATTGGGTCGGGCATTATGATTCCTTACAGCTGTTCTACAACTTATTGGTACATCTACTAGAATCTAAAAGCTTGACCTGGTTACTTGTGCTATCATCTCCCCCTTAAACTTCAGCCATCATTCTAAGGTTGTGAACCACTATGTAAACTCTAGTCTGGTTGCAATCACTTTACTCTAGAGTCTGGAATATAACAATGCACGTGAATGATAGAACTTAACCCAAATGACTACACCTGAAAGGGTAAGACCAACTTCTAATACAACCTTCTGAGCTACACCCTCTCTTTCTATAGCCCCAAAAGTCATTATATAATATTTGAACACTTCCTAGCTTTGAATCCACATAAGCATCCCTATAGTCGGAGTGCACACCATTTAGTGCTTTAACTCTTATTTCTATTATCTCAATCTCCCAACTTTCAAAATTAGATTCTAATGCTTAATATGGGTATCTCCAAACTTTTGATGGACCATACTACTTCTATCATAGCCTACCAATATCACACTTATAAGCTTATATTTCTAAACCATGAGAATCAAAATCATACTTAACAGGCTCAACACCGTCAATCATAACTCCTTAACTTAGTTATCAAGAACATCGTACATTATCTAATGAGTCTTTCTCCACCTAGAAACTCAACAGTGCTACTAACCACACAACATGCAATGATCCTCGAAAATAATGCAGCCCTATAGCACCTTGGGCGTCCTTCCACATCATGTTTACAACATCAGACATGATTACGAATCAAATAAACTTAAGCTCTTTCACACACTGTTCAAGCCTACTAGATCATTCATGTACGTCTAACATCCACAACACATCAATCATTATATCCACCTTGCTCATCATCTATGATTCGAACTTGTCAACTATTCATACCTGTCAAACATCCAAAGATTCTAGTCTGTTAAAATCTCATAACATTAAGGATCAATCACAACCCTATGATCTATCTTATTTAAAATCCATTAACACACTCTCCTTCTACACATCATTACTATCTACCAAGTATTTTCATCAATAACTTATACCTTTCTAGCACAACAAACATTATCAACAACTCTCTTCACACTTCAAGCAAACATCAATTCACCTTAACTAATAACTCCTTCTCTATCTTCTACTAAACTAACACATAAGGACATATCACTTCTCAAATGCCCTGTAGCCTCTCGAAGAAAAGTACAGACGTCTCCATAGCGTTCCACAAGACTCTACTAAAGACGACTTCATAGACACCCTAGGACTCTTGAACTCTATGCTTTGATACCAAATTTGTAATGCCCCGAAAATGAGTCCCAAGACGTCACACAGTGCTTAAGGTCACAAGTGACCCCAAGCTAACACTTTAATTGGCATAACTCATATGCAACTAAATAAAATACATAAATCTATACAAAATCAGCGGAAAATAACTCTTCTGAATCTATACTATACAAAACTGAATTTACAAAATTACAACTCTGCTCTTAGAAACAAAACTGAAACTGAATACATCAACTTCTACCTACTGTCTATGAAGCCTCTACTAGCATTGACTTTAGATAGCCGAGACATGACCCCCAACAATCCCAAATCAATACGACTGAATAAAGAAAATATCAAACTGTAGAACTGACACGAGCCCTTGAATCAAAAGGACTCATCACTTGCTGACTGGAAGCTGTAACTGTCTGAATATAGTATGCGTGCTACAACTGAACTGATACCGACATTATGAGATAATGTAGCACATAGATGTATATGTGGATTAGTACTTTGAGGATGTACTGAGTATATGGGGGTGTATGCAATAGTTAAACAATATCATCAATCTTTATAGAAATCATGCATGCTAAATGTAAATGACTCACATAGCTTGAATAAAATTCTCATAAGTTGTGGTTAGGAAATAGATAATAGAAATCACATGAGTCATTTTACTTTATTCTGGATCTGTATTCTTTCTTTGTTCTCAACTTGTTAATTAGATGAAATCTTAAAGTATCAACTTTCAGGACATAAGCTATAATCTCATGAAAGCAAGAAACTTCTTGGGAACTTAATAATCATGACACTTGAAAACTTTAGAAATCATAGGGTCATAGCCTTCAAAATCAATATACCTTCAAACTTACACTTTTAGCTTAAGGATAGTAAAACTTCTTTAAAACTCAAGAACTTGATACTTTAGGAACTGCTTTAAAACTCAAGAACTTAATACTTTAGGAACTTTAAGACTTAAGATTCTAGAAAACTTAAGACTTTGGACATTTAGGACTCGAGATTATATAACTTTGGGAGTTTCTTCTGACCGACATAAACCATGTGAGCTACATGGGGTCCAACATCTTGCCCACGTTGGGAAGAACTGTTCTATCCTTGCCATCGGAGTAGAACCTTTAACTTTTAGTGATCACTATCTTAACCCACTTGGGGAAAATCAGAAACCTACGGGGGCATGTAGTTCTGGGCCATGAGACCTCGAAATCAAGCCCAACTCGGTGCTAAATACTACTCCCTTACTTAGCTCAGAAATTTAAGAAAATCCACCTTAAACAATTCAACAATATGTAATGGGAGCCAATATGCTTCCTCTTTATCTCAAATCAAACAAATAAAACAAATAATGTGGATTTCTTTCTTAGCTTAGGATCAAAACTCAATTCTTTTCTTGAAATCTTGATAGATTTTTCATCGAAGTTTTAAAATCTCAACAACATGAAATATAAGTACATTTCTTAAAGTATCAATAATTCATCCTCAAAGACTCACAACTTCACAATAAAGTTCAACTGATGACTACAACTCTTGGAAATTCTTGGAAACATGATATCAATATAGAAATGTGCAATTTATATCATGAACTCTCAATTTAGATCATAATTGAACAAAATAATCATGCAATTCAAGACTTGAACAATTCCCTAATCTCATAAACTTGAAATATAGCAAAATAATATGAATTTATCTTGAAAATCTGAAATTCTTTAAGAAAATCTAAAACTTTTGAGCATAAGAACGAAAGAGTGTTCTTGTTCAAACCCCACATTCCTAAAATTATGGATCTTGCTTTTTGGGATGTTATTCGTACAATTGATAGGTGTTTCTTGTAGCCCTCGCAATGGAGAATCCGAATCTTGAAAAATTATTGAAACCCTACGATTGAATCTTGAGATATTTGGATTTTTAGGTTGAAACCCTAATGAATATCCTTGGTGATTTTGAGAGAAAATAAACTTATTTTGGTGTCTTAGGGATTTAATCCCGTGTTAAGGATGATAAAGGAGGGGAAAATACCATTTCTACCCTCAATGAGACAGAGGAAAAAAGTTGAAAACTAGGCAAAAAGGCTGGCCAGGGCGGCGCCTTGGGCAGCGCCTAGCCCAGAGCCTTTGCTAAGCTGGGCGGTGCCTCCCTATAACCTTTAGCTACTGTTTTTGAAACCCAAAGACGCCCTTAGGCTCGTCTATAAATTTTGAAACATACCCAAGATGTACTCTTACCTTGCCCCATCGAAACGCAACAAAAAAATAATAAATGGAGGTCGGGAAGGTCACTAAATAATTCCCCGAAGTTTGAAGGCTCACTAATAAACTAAGTGTTGAGCACTTAGCAAAATTTCTAAGTGTAAGATTTCTTTTGATTCGTTTCGAAAGCCTTAACGACGAGGGAACTTTACGGGGTCTTACAATATCTCCCTCTTGGGAACATTCATCCTCGAATGTCGCTCGTAAGGCTAAGAGTACAGATAAATCCATATGTTTGCCAAAAATGCCTAAGTGAAATAATTGTGCAATTTGATCCATTGTTGATCTTAATTATGAAATCATGAAAGAACTACATGTCTAAAGGACTCCCATGTTAAAGTTATGCCTTGAAGGTGTTTGTTGAAATGCCTATGTGAATCATTAGTGTACTTATGACATGATAGCATGTATCCCTATATATGTACAAGTTCAAGATTTACAAGTGTTTGATGAAATGCCTTAGAAAGTGAATTATGAACATATGGCCATTGTCGTGCCTTTAAGATTTATGTTACGCTTTACTCTTTACGTTATCAAGTCTTGGATGACGACCTTGATGAGCATATGCAACCAGTCTTAGACTCTACCCCTCAGCCCAGAATTGATCTCAGCGGAACTCCAAAACATGGGCCAGAGCCTCCCCTTCTTTCTTCCTAAAATGCCTGAGCTCCTGAGAGAGGGCCCAATTTTTATCAAATCCTATGGGGAGCTCCCACAAATTCCACTTCTCACAAACGAAATAGACATTCCACATCATCGACTTTCGATGGAAATAATGGAAAGAGCGAAAACCATGGAGGCTCTAAGGCAAACAACAGGGAAATAGAGAAACTCCTGGCATTATTAAAGGTCCCAGAGCAAAGGTCATACTTCTAGGAAGGCCTATCTCTCAAACATTCGAGGAACTTATCAGCGTGTTTCTAATTGTCCTACTTACCCCAGAACTAAACCAGTTCGATCTATAAGTCAACCTCCCAAAGTCAAACATCTTCTACTTCAGCCAAGATGACCCCGATATCCAAGAAAAGAAAAGAACCAATGTCAACCTTTCTCCCTCGCTTAATGGACAAGGGGAAAAGAATACTAGATCCAGCCCATCATAAGCCCCCCCCCCCCCCCGCTCCCCCCATCCTCCTCTATGATGACTTCAATAATATGAAATGTTAGAGGAGCAAAGAATGCTGAGTTCAGAAGGCATTGTCAATCAATGGTTAACATTCACAAGCCTTTTCTGCCTACCCTCCTAATAAAGACATTGCTGAAACTTTGGGTTTAAATAGCCAAATTCAATTCCCTACTACGGGTAGCGTATGAGGTATTGTTATCATGTGGGATAATTCTACTTTGGGTATTCAAAACATTGTTATTTTCCCTCAGGGCATTCATGTGGCTGTAAAGGTAATTAGCCCTTCTTCCTCTTGGTACTTTAGTGTTATATATGCTAGTAATAGTTTTGAAGTTAGGAAAAGTCTTTGGGCTTAACCTCATCGAGTTTGCTAACTCTATTGCTGGTGAGTCTCCTAATACCTAGATTATTGGAGGGGACTCTAGTGAAGTCCTTAAAGCTCAGAGAAGATTGGTGGCAATAATATCAATATAACTAGAGCGACTGCCTTCTCAGATTGCATCAATAATTATAGCCTTGTGGATTAGGTTTCAAAGGCAGCAAGTATACTTTGTCTAAAAAAATATTTAGGAATAGAAGGGGACTCATTCTTGAAAGGCTAGATAGATGTCTAGCCAATGAGGCTTGGATTCACCTCTTTCCTAAAGCCTCTGTCTCCCATCTTCCCAGAACCTATTACGATCATTGTCCCCTTCGCTTGAAGCTGGACAATACCCCCAACACCTAGGATAACCCCTTTAGGGTTAAGTCCATATAGTGCTCTCACCCAAGCTTTATTCACATTATCCAGAATTCTTTTTCCCCTGAGGTTCCTCTGACCGAGGCCATAACCATCTTTGAATCCCAGGTTTTCACCTAGAATAGAGAAACCTTTACTAACATCTTTAAGAAAAAGAACAAGAACCTTGCTAGATTAGATAGCATCCAAAAATCTCCCTATTATCACTCCAGTCTCTTTCTCCAGGACCTTGAAAGAACCCTCACTAAGGAATTTAGTATCATTCTCGGACTAGAATAAGTGTTCTGGAAACTTAAATCCAGAATCAATTGGATTGCTGAGGGTGACTCTAATACTAGATTCTTCCATATCTTTACTCTAATAGAAGAAGAAGAAATTGGATTAATGTCAACAAAAAAGATAGTGGTAATTGGATCTACTCTACAGAGGCAATCTACAACCACATCCTATCCTTCAACAACAATCTCTTCAGGATTGACCACCTTTCATATCCTCTGTCAGTTGAACCCCTCCTCTCTAGAGGGTCCATCAAATCAGAGGATCATGATTCTCTTAACAACATCCCTTCCCCTAAAGAAATTAAAAGAACCATCTTCTCTTTCAATCCTTACAAAGCTCCTGGCCCTGATGCCATCCAACCCTCCTTTTACCAGAGATACTTGTACATCTTGAGTCATTCTGTTATCAACACCTTCACTTCTGGTAAAATGAAGTATAAGGTCAATTCTACCTATCTTTGTCTCATCCCCAAATGTCCTTATGCTAGCAATATTAGGAATTACAGACCCATTGGGCTCTGTAACACTCAATATAAGCTTATCACTAAAATCCTAGCTTTCGGGATAAAACCTCATTTTGCTAAGATCATCAGCCACACTCAAGAAAGCTTTCTCCCCAACAGGAGGACCTCAGACAATGCAATCATTGTTCAAGAGGCCATATCCCACTTCCAGAAAATGAAAGGCAAGTAGACATATGGTTTTGAAAATAAACCTCAAAAAAGCCTTTGATGGACTAAAGTGGTCATTCATTAGACAAGCTCTCCATTTCCTCAACATCCCAACCAAACTCAGCTCCCTCATAAAGTCATACATCTCTTCTTCCAGTGTATTTGTTTTAATTAATGGGAGAAAATCCGACTTCTTCTACCCCTCTAAAGGGATCTGACAAGATGACCCTCTTTTTGCCCTACATCTTTTTCATGTGCATGAAACTACTCTCTATGAGAATAAACCATGAGGTAGATATCCTTAATTGGAACCCTATATCCATTTGCAATAATGGCCCCAAACTTTCCCATCTTTTTTTTGTTGATGACCTTACCCTCTTCTCTAAGGTCTCTATAGGAAGTTGTACCACCATTTCCAAAGTTGTTGAGTCTTTTAGCCTTCATTCTGGGCAAAAAATCAACCTTTCCAAAGCCAAGGCATCTTCTCAGAGAATTGCTCCCCTCAAGACAAAACCTCTATGGTAAACATCCTCTCTATCCAAGTTAAGGATAACTTTGGGAAGTACGTTGGTTTCCTTATTCTTCACTCTGCCCCTTGCTAAAAGGACTTCCAGTTCATCATTAATAACATTAACACTAGACTAGCTGGTTGGAAAACCAAGTTCCTGAACCTTTTTGGGAGGGTTACCCTTGCAAAAGCCTCTCTTAGTAGTATTCCTATCCATGTTATGTAGTACCACTTCATCCTTAGCAGAATTATCTCTCTTATTGATAGAGCCCAAAGGAATTTTATTTGGGTTCCACCTTGGAGAAAAGAAGAATGCACATGGTGAGCTGGGACGTCATCACCCTCCCCAAAAACCAAGGTAGACTTGGTCTTCAAAAAGCTAAGCATAAGAATGACACCATGCTTACAAGCCTAACCTGGAGACTTACCCAGAACCCCAACCGTCTTTGGGCACAGATTCTAAGGAATAAATATGGGTCTCCGAAGTCTAAGTGTAACCCTTCCTTCTCCAAGACTTGGAAAAATATCTCCCGAGGTTGGAAGCATTGTCTGAATGGTGCCCAATGGATTGTCCATAATGGGAATCATATCAACTTTTGGTATGGCAGGTGGATCCCCAACATGGAACCCCTTATATACCTTATTCAGGGCCCCCTTAGCCTCCTTCAATCCTAAATCAAGGTCTCAGAAGTCTGGAATGAAGGTAACTAGTTTTTCTCTGACCTCTCCCTCCAATGGTATTTTCTCTAGTAGTAGTCCATATTCCCTCCAGGGCCCTCTCCCCTCGAAAGGTAACTTTATGTGGCTCTGGAAAACAAACTGCCCCAAGGATTAAGTCCTTCCTTTGGATAGCCCAACATAATAGATTTCCTACTAAGCTACCTTCTCCAACATGGGCCTCCCCATCAGCCCTAACTGTGACTTTTGCAACCACTCTTTAGAAGATATCCCCCACCTCTTCTTTGATTGCCCTGCCACCCAAGAGATCTGGCATAACCTTTCTTTAAAGGTCGCAATGAGCCAAGAATTACCCTCCCTAATCTTCACCCTACCAGATGGTCCCTTTGGACTAAACTAAGACATAAAAAATTCAACCACCTCCTTGATTGACATGATATTATCCCCTTCTGCCTCTGCCTCTGGACTATCTGGAGAAACCAATTATTTTGAGAACAAGAAGGCAAAACCCTTTTTTATCCAAAGTTACTCAAAAGCAATCGAATATAACCTTCTAGTGGTAAATCCTTCATCCACAACCAGATTCACGGATATCAATATCCATTGGAACCCTCCTCCCAAGGTTACTTTAAACTTAACATCAATGACTCGTGTCTTGGAAATTCGGGTAGGGGAGGGATAGAAGGTTTGACCCGTAATGCAATAGGAGGTTGGGTTCTTGGCTTCACCAAGAGCTTTAGCCATACCACTAACAACTACATGGAGTTTGCTCTCAGGGAAGGACTTAAAATTGTTGAATCCCACTATTCTTCACCCTTGGAGATCAACATTGATTCCATGGATTTAATTTCAATGCTAAATCATGGAAACTTACATTATAATGAGTTTCCATTATAATGCTATCATTGATGAATGCAGGTCTAGCCTAAGAAGATTAAGAAGCCCAGCGATGGTGCATTGCTTTAGAGAGCAAAATGGCGTGGCTAATGCCTTAGTGAATAAGGGGGTTGAATCTGAAGCGGAGCTGGGAATCGCTCTTTTTGAAATTCCGTCAATGTGTGCGCAACAATCTCTATAGGCAGACATTGTGGGAACTCTTTTTGTTAGACAAATTAAGCATCCTCCAGACAGTTTTGTGACTGACATCACAAGACTTTTGTACTTAATCCTGACTCATCTAGTCAGAACTATGTTACTCCTTTTGTTTTTTTATTTAATATTAACGCAAGCCTATTAACCAAAAAAAAAAGGATGGACTAGTTGAGTAATCCAACATTGCGATGATCATTACAGAGAGCAAATTTCTAAAAAAATAGGAATACATTATACTTTAAGCTAATCTTGAGTGAAGACTTATAAGAATGAGTTCAGAATCAATTGTTTAGACCACTTTTATGTTATAACCTAAAGAAGAAAATCTGTGTAAGTCTAGGCTCAAAGCGAACTATACCTTAAGGACCAGTTTGGTAGGCCGCACTAATTAGAATAATCCATGGATTAAAATTGTCTCTCCAATACATCGTTTGGTTACTTTTCAACTTAATACATGAATTACTTATACACCATATGATGTCTTATTTTATCCCTAGTAAATGGAAAGGATAACTTATCCAAGATTTAACAATCCATGGATAAGACCTCCAAATGACTAAATTATCCCTCAATTTTTTTTTTAAATTTCTTTTGTAATTTGATGTCCTCATTAACTATATTGGGTTGGTTATAAATGTTCTTTTTAATTCTCGGACTCTAGTTCATTGTAATTTGACTATTTCATAAATTATGTTTGACTTTTTTCTTCATATTTCATTTTCTTTACTGGGTTGGATTTTTTCTTTGGGGGGAGGGGTAATTGGAGGGTTGGGGGGGGACTTTTTTTTTAACAAAAAAGAAACAGTTCATGGATTGGTCATTTTAATAAGCTTTAGGTATTTAAACATTTATGTAGCCTTAAATCTATGGTAAATTTAAGGCAGGTTTGACCAATAAAAGAATATTGAAAGTACACTGTGTTATCAAGGATTTTCATAGTGGCAATCACACCAGAAAATTAGTAATAAATTTTTATTCATATTTTAGTTTTTAACTTGACTAATTTAATGAAATAGAAAATCCCATAAAAATTCAAGGGTATAATTGTAAATGAGATTTTTGTAGAGTTTTAAATCAAACATAATACGTGATATATCTAGTTTTTAATATAATGAACCAAACACTTGATAAAAAATAATTCAAGTACTATAATCCCTGTATTATTTCCTGCATTAGCTGTCTTCGTACCAAACGACCTCTAAAATCGGTACCTTTATAAAAGTTTAGCGCAAACATAGTTGAAATTTGACCTCTTTGAAATTATTGAACACTACGACCTCTTTGAAATTATTGAACACTACGTAAACCCCTTCTCTAGCTGAGGCCTTCCTTAATGGGTTCTAATTCTAAGAAGGGTACAAGTGAACAAGAGGGTAAATTAGGTAGTAAAATGATACTTTAATTAGTTGTTTTAAGAGAATTAAAGAGTAAGGGAACTTGTTTGTCAATAATTTCTTATTCACATCTAAATATAATCGGAGAATAACAAAAGAAAGATTTCAAGGCTTTGAGAATATCACTTTGATACTTTTCCTCATCACCTTTATCTTCAAATCAAGGTGTATTACATTACTACTTAATATAAGTGACAATCTTGAGTTTTTCGTCGTTCTCACAGGAACAATTTTAGAATATCACTGTGTCCTTTGTAAATGATATTGATAAACTAGAAAATTTAAAGTTGTGAAAACTCTCTAGAAATGCTCACAGCGCATGTTAGCTAACGTACGCTGAGCTTGCAAGCCACGGCTAGAGGGAGAGGCCGAGGATGGGGGCGAGGTCGAGGAAGGCCCCCAAGACAACTATTGCTTCTTTTGGTAGCTCTGTAGCTACTAGACAACAAATCCCACTTAAATCTGACTTGATTACACCCCCACTAGGGATTAAGGTTAAGGAGCAACACCTGGTAGGCGATGGGAGTCCCACCACTGCAGTAGCTAAGAAACTCTAATTAAGTGACACTCAACCTACTGATAGTAAAGTTGATGAATCTGGTGGTTCCAGGAGTTTGTAATATGCCAATCCCAATGGAACAGTGAATTGAGCTATTGTACACCAAACCAATGAAATAATAATACCAGATCTGAAAGAGAAGGAATGCAAGAGAAAAGATAGGGGGAAGGCCCCTGCTGAACCACGGGTTAATCTCTTTGAGAAGAATAGATCAGCAGCCAAGGATATGTCTCTGAACTATATAGCCCCAGTAATTGTGAATGGACAATGTATAACTGAACTAGATAAGGCTGAGGTAGCTAAGGAATCTCATAACTGGAAGTGTGCACTAATTGAATATGTAATTGGGGCAAACCCTGGGTATAATGGTTATAATGTGATGATGCAATATATCAATCAAAATTGGAAGGAAGTTGCTCAACCGGAGTTATATATGCATGATGAAGGTTATTTCATTACTAGATTTAACTCACAGACTGACCTACACAGTTTTATGCTCAGGTTCATACACTATCAATAATCTTCCTCTCATACTCAAGTTGTGGTCAGCCCAATTTGATTTTAATGAAGAATACCCTACTAAGATCCCGCTATGGGTGAAATTTCCTAAACTACCAATGAATTATTGGAGTTACGATTCATTGAGTAGGATTGCTAACTCAATAGGCACTTCTATGTATGCTGATGAGTGCACCACCAAGCAGACTCGCATATCCTATGCTTGAATTCTAGTTGAGGTCAACATTACTCAGCTATTACCTGATTCAGTCATAGTGAGAGCCCCTGATAGTCATGTTTTTCAGCAGGTAGTCATGTACGATTGGAAGCCTGTGTTCTGCCAAAAAGGTCAGATTATTGGTCATACATGTCACAGATAACCCCCACCAATGCCCAGATAAAAGAAAGAAATACCCAAAAGAGTGATCCAAACCTGGCAATACAATGTCTTAATCGTGGATCAAGACAAGAGGCCTAGAATTTAGAGAAAAATGAGCCATAGACACTAGAGCAAGCCACTGTTAAGGGAGAAAAATCAATTATAACACTGGAGCCTACAACCACCACATCTTCACAGTCTACACAACTAGTAAAGTCCACACAACTAGTAAAGTCCAATGAGACTAGCTTTCAACCAGTAACTATTAAGAAAAGAGGTGTTGTTCCTATTGATATTATCTTGGATATGGGTATGTCTTCTATCTCCTTCGGGAACAGGTTTGCTAGTATTTAGAGTGACATAGGTGAGGCGAGTTTGGCCCTTCTTGATAGAGGGAAAATACATAATACCATATGAAACGGCTGTTTTGGAATATCAGGGGTATGAATAAAAGGTATAAGCAAAAAGAAGTTAAAAATTTGCTTAAGAATAAAAAAGTTGATTTAGTAGGAATAGTAGAAACTAGAGTCAAGGCTCACAAAGCCACTCAAATAAGTGCCCACATTGCTTCTGTTTGGGGGAAATTACACCATTACAACTCTACTGAAAATGGTAGAATTTGGATACTATGGGATACTCGACACTACTATGTCTCTCTTTTGAAAGAAGAGATGCAATTAATACAATGTCAGGTCAGGAGCTTAGCTGATGGGGAAGTCTGTTTAATTACGGTAGTATATGGATACAATACTGCATCTTTGAGACTGATGCTATGGGACCAATTATGAGAGATATCACAAGGTAACCAACAACCAAGGATTATCAGTGGTAACTTCGAAGCTCTATTGTACCCTCGGGATAGATTTGCAGGGAATCCAGTACAATATAGTGACTCGAAGGATTTTACTAACACATTCATAGTTGTGCACTTTATGAGATATCATGGAAAGGAGACTATTATACTTGGTCAACAGAAAACTTGGAAAAGATAGAATCTGAGCAGAATAGATAGAACTTTGGGCAACAGTGTTTGGATGCAACAATGTGGGTCATGTGAAGGTTGAATATGAGGTCCCTTATGTCTCAGACCACTCTCCAGTGTTTATTAATCTTACAGGTAATAACTGAACATCAAAGTGTCACTTAAGTTTTTTAATGTGTGGACAGAGCACAAAGATTTCCTGCAAAATATTATTGAACATAACTGGCAAGGTATAAAGAACCTCGACCCTGGAAAGAACTTATGGATGAAACTCAAAACTCTATAGACTAATTTGAAAGCCGTCAATAACCTAGAATTTAAAGTCATAGCTCAGAGGATAGAAAAATCTAGGACTGATCTTCATATTATACAGGAGAATATGTTGCAATGTCAATCTGATACCTGCAAGCTTACGAGAAAATAACTCTTCAAACTCTTGAAAAATGGTTTGAGGTAGAGGAAAGTATTATGAAGTAGAATCCAAATGGATTAAACCTGGAGACTTCAATACAAAATATTTCTCAGCAGTTGTCAAAGACAGAACCCAGAGGAAGAATATTACTGAACTCACCAGCTTGGTTGGTGACTTACTAACTGGCCCTAAAGCTATTAAAGAGGAAATTATCTCTTTATATAAGGGTCTAATGGGTTCTACAGCTCTTTCCGTACCTCAGTTGATATCTCAAATATGCAGAAAGGTCCTAGACTGTAGCAGAATCAAAAAATACTACTGTGACTGAAGAAAAAATTCTTAAAAGCCTAAAAACTATGAAAGATGATAAAACCTGGACTGGATGGATAAAATGTTGTGTTCTTTAATAAAACTTGGCATTTTTTTAAGCACGAGGTCATTTTCACTGTGAAGCATTTCTTTGATACTGAAAAACTTTTCAAGCCTCTTAATTGTGCAATAGTAACCCTGGTTTCAAAAATCCAAGCTCCTACCACAGTTAAAGACTATAGACCTATTACATTTTGCTCTATTGTGTGTAAGTTGATTTTTAAGATATAACAAGTAGACTCCAGAATGTTATGCAACCCGTATTAATGAGGCTCAATCTAGTTTTATCCCTGGTAGAAGAATAGGGGATAGTATTATCATGGCACATGAACTTATCAAAGGCTACATCAGAAAGAACATCTCCCCCAGATGCGTGATCTCCAAAAGGCATATGATTCTGTTGAATGGATATATTTGCATCATATTTTAGTGGTTCTGGGATTTCCTGATAAATTTATCACTTGGCTCATGTGTACAAACTGTTTCTTATAGTATTATGATCAATGGTGAACCTAGTGAACCTTTTCCAGCAGCTAAGGGATTAAGACAAGGTGACCCCATATCACACTTCCTTATTTGCTTTAGCAATGGAATACCTGAGCAAGACATTATCATAGTTGAAGATGGATAAAGGCTTTCACTATCATCCTAGATGTGCCAAGCTAGGTGTCGCGCCCTATTTCGAACCGGTGGAGATAGTCCACAACATAGTTGTGGTCACTGTGACTCTTTGGTTTTGAAAATCATTTTTATGTAAAAAAAATCTATTTTTGATCTTTCAAAAATATTTGAGATTCTAAGTAAAGGTTTCGGTTACTCGAGGGTAAGGTGTTAAGCACCCCTAAGGGCCTATCCGAAGATAGTCCTTAACTCAGTTTAGGAAGACATTTGGAAAAATATTTACTTTTATTATTTACAATAATAGTGGTAACTACACATAATGTTTATCAAATTCTAAAGAAACACACAAGGTACATAAACATATCCTTCCGATATACGAAAAAGTGACGTAATTTATTGTCAAAATATGCATGCAATGTTTCAAAAAAATATGAAAATGCACATCTATAAACCCATGTATTCAATACCATACGATTTTTCAGAAACATAAATTCTAAACAGAACCAAAGATTCGTAGAAATCAAAAGAAAAACGAAAGAAAAGGAGATGAGAGTTGAATTAGAAAGGGAATCCGCACCTTTTCTGGGGCAGCAAATTGAGGCTTTCCGTCAAGATTCCGGCCACCAAACTCTACACCGGAAACTCGATTTTAACATGAAATTAAGAAGAAAGACCAAGAATTCTTGTGATCTCCTACATATTTCCAAAATACCCAAGGCTGAGTTTTGAACGTTTTCCTCCTTTCTCGACCGATCTGAAACTTTTATATCTTTTAAAACTCGTTTCTCCCCTTTCCCTCGAATCTGACAAAACCTCCATTTTTGGACCTCTACAAACACTCCCTCTTTTAGTGATGGAATTGAAGGTATTTATAGTTAAATTAGAACTTCAAAATTTGGATTTGACACTTAAATCTATAGAAGCCAACGGATAGAAAAAAGATGGGGGGATTCAAATTCAAAAACAGGAAAGAGACATCACATAACCTAAAATTTTGGACGATCCTTGGACCTTTAGTGTGGATTTGAAATTGATTTTCAATTCTTGTACCGATTTGGAACTGTTTTTCTAATGTCCGTTGGTTTCACGGGTCGGAGGAGATAAAATTGAGGGAAATCTTGACAAGTGAGGGCAGACGATGGTCAGTTATGGTGGTGGATAGGGTTTCATTTTCGGGGTGGTTGAGGAGAAGAAGAAGAAGAAGAACAAACAAGGGAGGGGTCAGTAGTCTTGCTGTGCATTTTTGAAGAATGGATGGAGACTAGTCGATGCTTCTCTGATAAACAAGCAAAGACGCGTCTGTGCTGTACTTATTGAAGACCAATTTTGAAAGATTAGACGGGTTATATATATATATATATAATAAAGCTAATTTAAAAATGACCATTAGATTGAGAAAAAATAAAAAAAAAATAACGACTGAGATGAAGTATGGTTGGCCCAGATACTCTTTATTCTCAAAAATTAATTTATCAGTGCTTTTTACTATCCTAAAAAAATTATTTTTAGTATATACATATATAAATTATATAAATATTTTAATATATGGATCTAATTTAATAACTATGTAACAATATATAATATTAATAAGAATGTATGTAATAGAAATATAGAGAGAGAATATAGTACGAAAATAAAATTAAAAAATGCAAATACGATTATAAAAATATAGTTTTTTGTGTGATTCTGATGTTAAATAATTTATTATATTTAGTTAAAATATTTTAAAACATGATAGGAAAAATGAATCCTCCCTTTTTCATTCTTTTCAAAATTCATTGAAACTAAAATACGTATTCATCTTGAAAAATTGTTTAGGCCAAGAAATATTGAAAAAATAATTAAAGGAAAAGGAGTGAGCCAAAATTGAGTGTCAACATTTGATACCACTCACTAATGCTTTGCAGGTGATCTCTTAATATTTGCTAAGGGTGAAGCCCAAACAGTATGTGCAGTGCAAGAAGCTTTTAAGAAATTCACTCGAGCCTCTGGACTACAAGCAAACCTTGGAAAGAGTTTTGTGTATTTTGGTGGAGTGTCTCAATAACAACAAGATCAGATCTTGCAACTGTTAGGTTACTCCGAATGTGAACTCTCTTTAAGTACCTCGGTGTGCCTTTATTCACTAAGAAAATGTCATTAGTCCAATGGAGCCCATTGATTGATAAAATTCTTGCAAGAATTTCATCCTGGACAACAAAATACTTATCATATGTAGGAAGGCTCCAATTAATTCAGTTTGTCTTGACTGGCAGCAAAGCATACTGAGCTTAGATGTTTACTATACCAACCAAGGTTTTAAAAGTTATTGAATGTTATTGTAGAAGTTATCTGTGGTCGATAGTTAATGTAGTCACTAAAAAAGCCCTAATTGTTTGGGATAAGGTGTGTGCTTCAAAATGGGGGGGGGGGGGGGGGGGGGGGGGGGGAGGTCTGAACATTCTAAACATAGCAAAATGGAATAAAGTTATAACTATTAAGTTGTGTTGGGATCTGGCAACCAAGAAATACACATTGTGAATCAAATGGGTTCATGCATATTACATAAAAAGGTTTCTTTTCATCATGTTGTTACACCAAAATAGGCTATATGGTTAATCAGGAGAATCTTTGACACTAGAGGTACTCTCCGAGCATCTTAAGGGAGGTTGGACTCTAAGAAGAAGATCACAAGGCAACTGTATTACTAGCTACTAAGAAATTGAGGTAGAGTAAGCTGGAAAGGACTGATGTTTCAAAACTATGCTAAACCAAAAGCCCTTATAACCTTGTGCCTACATATACATGAAAGGCTATTAACTACAGATAAACTAGCTAATTGGGGCATTGAAGTTGACTTAACATGTGTGTTCTGTCAACAAGAAGATGAAACAAATTTTCATCTATTCAATACATATAGCAATATCAAGACTATTTGGAACAACATCCTAGCATGGCTGCAGATGACAGGACTTGTATTAACAATATGGCCTATGCATCTTGAGTGGACCATCTTGCAGGCAAAAGGGAAAACACCTCGAGCTCTTTTATTCAAAATATCTTTCACCAAGTTTGTGTATTGTTTATGGTTGGAGAATAATCAACGAGTATTTGAGAAAAAAAGTAGAATTATTAAGCAAGTGATTAGAGATATTGTGTATTTTTGCTGTGCTCGAGCACCACCTAGATTGAAAGTGTTAACCAATAGTCTTGTTGTATGTCCCTAGGCAGTGGTAGTTTGGCATAACTAAGTGATACTTGGTTGAGTTGTATACCTTCTACATTTTATAATTCTCTACTTGATGATTAATAAAATGCTAGTTACCAAAAAAATTGATATTGATAAACATGACAAAGTGATGTGGGCTCATGAAAGATGTTTTGGTTTATGAAAACATCGAACATATATACCAAGACTTTTTAATACTACAGTAACATTAGCAGCAACACATGTGTCTCTTCATCTTTCCAGGGTAAAACGGTAAATCAAAACAATATTATATGTGTTTCTTTTTCTTTCTCATACGTGCCTTTGTGATTTATTTCAATGGTTCTCCATGCTTTTTAAATTACTAGTTGCTTGTTTTTATTGTGCTCTCACAAGAAAAAAATAAAGATACTCTACTTCTTTTTTGATTTATTTATTTTTTTGTTTTTTCCTCAGCTCTCATAACGGTTCTTCTTCTTCATCTTTTTTTCTTCATTTCTGCTGGATTTCATAGGTTATGTTTTGATTTTCTCTGTTTCTTTAACTGTATTTGTGTTTCAATCTGAGCGAAATTTTAGGAGGCTATTTTTTTTATTTAACTGAGTTTTTTTGTGTGCATGTATTAGCTTCGTTCATTTTTATCTTGAGATGAATGACATTCTTTTGATCATTTTTCTTTTTTTTTCCTGCAAATAAATGTCCCTTTTTGTTCTGATTTCACTTTGTTTAGTTCATTTTTTTTTCTTTTTTTGTCTTTCCGTTTTGCTTGTTTCTTCAACTTTTATTTCTTACAGATATATTGTATCAGTCTGAGTAAAATTTTAGGAGTTGATCTTTCCTGATGCTGGCTGAGTTCTTCTCTATGCATGTGTTGCCTATATGTTGAGAATAATTGAAAAAGATATTCCGAATTTTTTCTAACTCCCTTTTTATGTACATATTTTATTCGTTTTCTAAATTTTTTGTTTGTGTTCTACTCAGTTTTTGCTCTGCTTTTAGTTTGATGATTTGATTTGTAATTTTCTTTATGTACTTTTTAAATCTAACATCTTCATCAAAATTTAGTTCTGATGCATTCTATTATGTGTGATTTAGGCTTGAGGGGTGTTTGAGTTGAATTTCAAGTAATTCAGTGTCAAGTTTGTTGCTTTGTGTGGGTCTTTTTTGACCTCTCAATTTTGTTGATTTTCTATGTGCGACTTAAGAAAAATGAAGTCTCAAAATTTTCTTGGAGTCATAATTGAAAATTGATGCTAATAGTTCTCTGTGTGATTTGAAAATTCATTGTTTGGGTCACCTTTTGCCCTCTAGGTGTTTGTGAAAATTCTTCAATGAAGCAGCCTCTTGTAACTACAATTTTCTTATGTTGTGACTCTTTAATTACGACAATACTAATAAAAATGTTTCCTTATACAACCTCCTTACAATTAAAGTATGTGCACGCCCAAGTAATTTTTTATTTTGAACAGAGGGAGTATATCAGTGTCGGACGCAGAATTTTCATTCAAGGAAGAGTTTGAAAAAAACTTAAGCATGCTAATAGTGTTGGCAAATTAACGGATCATACTCTATATGATCGAGCTTTAATTCAATATGTTCCTTATCTAAATTAAATATTTTTATTAAAAAGCTTATCAACTATATAATAATATCTACCTTGAATCAACTTATAGATTGAATTATTGTTGTATTAATTTCAATTTTAATAGAACTCATATATGTTAAAATTTAAATAAATATATAATATGAGCATTTTGAGAAAATTTACAAAGAGAATAATTTGGAAAAAAAAGAAAATGAGAAAAAGGGTGCACAAGCAATGTTGTTCCCATTAGGATTCAATCTTAGATATTTTGGAGGAATCTGACCCCCCCCCCCCCCCCCCCAACCACTGCACTATCTACTAGTGTTGTGCTCAACGCATTCAATATGTGAAATATATACGATAAGCACAAATTTAATCCTATATATGCAGTATAATTTTTCTAGTGAAGGGGTTCCCGCCCTCTCAACTCCACGAGAGTCTGTCCTAGATTATATTATCTCTTACTTTTTTAACTTGAACAAGTAAAAGTGTACATCTGTTCTTACTTTATACTATATAAGTGAAAGTGTTCATATTAATTTAATTGTCATTGGAAGATTAGTTGAAATTATTGATTTCAAAATTTTCCATCTTTGTAACTTGCATATTTTTTTATCAATTTTAGTTTTCTCAACCAGCTTTATATTGTTGGGGTTATTTTCTTAGAATTGCCATTTTTATTGAGTCGCTATGGAGATTATTTCCCCAACATAGCGATTATATCAATACTAGTTAACTTGATCGCACTACGCAGTACAGTAAAACACTAAGAAATTAAAAGTTATTCCCTTTTAGATTACTGGATGCCATGAATAATTATTTGCCTTCATACAATAAAATTGAGGAATTCAAAAGAATGTATTAGTACAAGATATATTGAAATGATAAGCATGAAGGGAATAATCGATAAAGTTGTTATGTGAGGAGGAGGAGTTGCGAGTTTAAGTCGTGGAAACAATCTAGGGAATAATCGATAAAGTTGTTATGTGAGGAGGAGGAGTTGCGAGTTTAAGTCGTGGAAACAATCTCTTGCAAAAATGTAGAGTAAGATTGTATAAAATGGACATTTATGATCCACACCTTTTTTGGATCCCGCCTATATATAGCGGGCGTTTTAATACACCAAAGTACATTTTATTTTTGTTAAGTGTGAATTCAAAATTTACCTTACAATCACTAGTTGTATATCCATGGATGTACTTGAAGTGGAAGCTCATTTTCTTCTACAGTAGAAGTTGGTCCAAAGTTATAGGGGATTAGGACCCATCACTAAGGAAGTTCTATTAGAAAGAATTAAGATAACTGATTATCTCTTTTATTAGGACTTTAAGACAAATAAATATTATTTGATCAGTTGTATTTTATTCAATATGTCCAATCGAAAAGAAGTTGCACTGAATGTGATGAATGTTTGTTAAGATTACATACCAACTTCTTGGTATGTTTGACTATTCATTTATCCTTACAATTTGGGAAAAGTCATCTTTCTATCCTAAACTATATTCAAAGAGTCTAAGACACGCCTAGACTATTAGAGTGACCTAATACACACCTATACTATCTAAAAGTGAATTTATGTCCACCCTGACATACATAGAACCATTCACACGATGGAAGGTGTTACACGCTCGGGCACATGCTATCACAATGTTACTGCCACATCAGTTTTTATATCAAATTTCAAAAAAAAAAGTCCAAGTCACCTCAATTGCTTCTTCTTCACTATCCGTCATCAAAATCCTCCATTAAACCACCACCATTGCCGCATCATCACCAAACTTATGTCATCACCACCATAATTTCAACACCAATAATTAAATTCACCAGCAAAATCACCTCGTAACCATTGCTACTATAAAAATTTACAAATCGGAATCATATCACCACCATTGTTACCACTAAAAATTGTAAACAGCCACCACAAAATTCAACACCCATAACCAAAGTCATCATCAAAATCATATCACAATCATTTTCGCCGTAAAAAATTATAAAAAACCAACACCTACTACTAAATCCACATCAAAATCACACCACATCAATAGATTGTTAATGTTTATCAAAATTAAATCACCATCACTATCAATGTTGAAATTCACAACAACAATCATAACAAAATTTTATTTTCACCCCAAATTATTTTGCTAAATCATTCACCACTAGATCCATTATCGTTGTCACCATCGAAATTAGTCACACCCATAACCGTAAACCTAAAATTCATCACCAAAATTGACAGCAACTTCATTGTGAATTATAGAAAATAAGAGACATACCACCATCAATTTTATCAACCCATCATCAAATTCCTTAGCATTGTAAATTTCGTTCAAGCTAGAGACAGAGAATTGTGAAAATAAAAAGTTAATTAGTGAAAGAAAATGAAGTGATTTTGATAAGAAAAAAGATCGAGAAGAGAAGATTAATAACACGAAGAAGAAAAAAAAGTAGGAAAGTTATCCATGGAGAATGAATCAAGAAGAAGTGATTTTCGTTTTTTTTTTTTTTTTTTTTGGATTTAATTTGACTCCTGGACGCGCTTTTCTTATTTTTCTTTTTAATTTCTTGCAACATCAGTTTTTGAGGTGGAAATAAATTCACTTTTATGTAGTATAAGTGCGTAATAGGTCGTCACAATAGTTTGAGTGTATGAGTGACTTTCGGGTATAGTTTAGGATGATTTTGATGACTTTCCCCTTACAATTTTTCATTGCTTTTTTTTTTTCACTATAAACAATAAATCAAATAGTGAATTAAAAAATAAGCAAATGTACGAAAGAAATAAAAATTCTTGTCCAAAAAAAATTGTTACGTCACCTAACTTATGCCTAGTCTATGTATATTGATTTTTCGATAGTATTGTTTTATTGCGTAATAAATGATCATTAAATCACTAAATTAGTGAAAATGGTTTTGAACTTTCGAAACTAAAAAATAATTAAGAAAATGCAACTAAGAAATAAACTTTAGATTTTCTAATATATTATATAAATTTAAAAAATAGAAAAAATATATGAATCCATACATTTGGTCTTCAAGAATAAACAGACTCTTCATCCACGTTGTTTTCATCCACACTATTAATTCTAATAATAAAAGAAATTTAAAAGAGAAAATTAACATGAGTGTTTGTTTAATTGTATTCAATATTTTAAGGTGAAAAAAGGTCTAAACTTCAGTTAAAAAAATAGATGGCAATGCTAACTTAAGAGAGATGGCACATTCTTTTTTGGCATACTTTATTATTTTTATAAATATTAATATAGAGAACATTAACTTTAACTTAAAATACATAATAAAAAATGAAACAAAAGATATTTATAAGAGAAAATGTTCTGTTTTCACCCTGAATGAAATTGCTGAGACACACTCAAACTTTAGGAGGGTCCTATTACCCCCTGGACTAATTAAAATCGTATTTTTGGCAACCTTCGTACCTACGTGGCACATCAGTGAATCAATACACTAAAGGTCCACGTAGGCACATAAAATTCTTTATTGGTAAATCTACTTAAATTGTTTGAATGAAGGTCAATAATCATGTCATACCGAGTACGAAAACATATGCTTTCAGGTTATATTTTGGCAATAGAAGATATATTACTAATTGATCTTTTAGTCATTTTGTGTTCGAATTCTAAACAGATTTGATCAATAACAATAGCATAGCTAGTTTAATCCCACAAATTTGAATCTAGAGATGGTAAGTGCCCACAGACTCTACCCCAACTTTGAAGGTAGATTTGTTGTTTCCAATGAACTCTTGGCTTAATAAGACTTAAATTATCGAGGTGCATAGTGTTTAAGATAATTTATGCGATGAAATCTCTTGTTATTTAGCAAGTTCCAATGATTACAAAGTATATTGTGTACATACTTTTTAACAAATTAATAGTTGGAATTAAGAAAACAAGTTATGCTTTAGTTACCAAAAGAATTTAACGTGCAAAAAACAAAAAATGTCATCGTGGTAAGAGAGCGATAGTTTACAAGTTTCAAAGTGATTTAAAGATAAAAAACTATACAATGAGTCCTACTAGAAGTTGCTTCATGTCGTTAATTCACCTAATCCCCCTAGGTAAGTATAAATTTGGTATGCATTGATCACATAGAATTAAGAGAAACAATTTTATCTTTGTATAAATTTCTGCACCTACTTGGATAGACGATTTCATAAATACATTTTGTATGAAAATGTATAGTGATGAGATAAATTTAGATAGGATGATAAGACACTAGCAAGATAAGAGTTGTTTTGCATTTGGTTCTTGGTGTTCTTTTTTAGTTTTTTTTTTTTTTTTAAATCATTCTCCCTAATACTCTCTGACCTTGATTTATATTTTTGTGACATTGTGAAAGAGAAATTAGATCAATTATATTCACAGTTCAACAAAATTAATATAACAAATTTTACCATGATTGTTTAGTTTACCTAAATATAACATTTTCATTGTCGTCTCGCAAAGTGAAGTCTGGAAAGAATAGGATGTACGCAAACCTAATTTGTACCTCTAAAGTAGAGCGTCTGTTTACCTCAATGAAACATTGAATTTTTATTGTGTAATGCATGTCACTATTATTTCTTCTTTTGTTCATGAGATCGCTTTGACTTTCTCTTGGGACATATAAGATTGAAATCACACTATTTGAATTAATTGGATAATAAATATACTTAGCTTGCTGTATATTCATTTTTTCTTATTCCACTGCAATGACGTATTATATTTAAAATGGTGCATGATGAACTTATTGCTTGATGGTGCAAAACCCTTGAAAATGCTGGGTAGGTCCAGTCAGAAGAGAATTTAAGTACTAAATCTAGGGCTTAGCGGAGAAACATCATTTATGTTTGAAGAACCCATCAATTAAGTCCACAAATTTTTATGGTTTTTGTTGCTAAAAAAGGCCAATTTAAAATAGAAAAATTTTCAAAAATAGTAACTGTAGAGTCTTAATTTAAACTTTTATAGCAACAGTTTCAAAATTACGAAAAATAGCAATATGTATTCTGTATTTTAGAAAAAGATTGTTATAAAAATACATATATAAATAAGGTATTTGTTCCTTATTTAACTTTAATCAGTTAGAGTTAAATAAGGGATGATATTGTTCCTTAATTTATGCCACATTTAATTAAACAGATTCCTTTACCTTATATGACTCTTTTATTTTTACCTCAACCGTTAATTTACATCAACATAATTTAAATTCAAACAACGTTTTTCATAAACAGCAACTCAAGGAAATTTAAAAAATAAAGTGCTTTCACTATTATTGATGATCGTCTAAAATTCTAAAGAAAATATTGAAAATACAACACTCCAATTACAGGTATCGATAAACAAACTTGATTATATTTGTGAATTTCATTCAAAAAATATTGTGAGAATTGCTGAAAAACTTGCAACAAAGTTGTGTAACAGTCGTGGAATTTCAAAATTTGAGATTGTATATGAATTCTATCAGTTCCCGAATAAAATGTTCTGGGCGAATTATTTCTTTCAAATTCAAAGTTATCCATGTCATTATTTAATTTGAAATTTGAAATACAATTGTTATATGATAAATTTAAATTTAGTCGATGATAACTAGTATTAAAAAAAAAAGTTCTTATTTGTTGGAATTCGTTTTGTATTTTTGTATATACGAAATAGTTATTGTATAAAGTACGTATTTGATAATTAATTTTATTTGTACTTTTTCTAGTGTTTTGGAAATTGACAATGGGAAGTATCCTTGTTCTTGTTAAACACTCTGGTAGATGGACATATGAACAACAATATGAAAATTACATCTGTGATGTAATATTGCCAAGCATAAATGCTTTGTATAACCAACTCTACGCCCTGCTGCTTCTCACATTGATGTAGATTTGACCTGCAAAAGTGTTTAATAAACGTATACAATCTATTTATGTGTTCACTTTCTGCTTCATATGTTTTCAGCTATATGTATTTATATTATACATATGCAGTATGCTTATGAAATCACTGGCAGTTACATATATGTCAAGCTATATGTATTTATAATATATATATGCAGCTTTTTTTTTTGTGTTCAGTGGGAGTTAAATATGATTCCAGCTATATGTATATATATTATAGTTGTGCATTATGTTTATGTGTTCACTGGCAGTTACATATGTTTCCAACTGTATGTATTTATAATATACATATACAGTATTTTATGTGTATAAATCATGTACTCTTATATGTATTTTTTTAATGGCCAGGCCGTATATTTTCATTGACATATGGTATATTAGATTCTGAAAATAATGCATCTTGGACTTGGTTCTTTGAGAATCTGAAGGAAGCATATGATGAAAGAAAACATATGTGCGTAGTTTTCGATCGTAATGCATGCATCATAAAAGTTGTTGTTGATGTGTACAATAATGTACCACATTGTGCATGTATGTGGCATCTATGGGGTAATGTGAAAAAAAAAATTAGAAAGTCACATGATGCATTGTTGGTGGTAAATCAAGAAGAGATATGTTCGAAAAGAAAAATAAAAATTGTTGTAATTTATGTGGGTTTAAAGGTCACAACAGACGTTCATACAGGAAATACAACAAATGATAAGTTTGATGATGTTTTTAGTCAAAATACAACTGCAGAATTTTTTCATTGAGAATTATGGCCTTCTAAATTTTGAACTTGTTAATTTGTTATAGTTTAAATGTTGCAATTATTTTATAGAGTTTGATTAATTTAATTTTTTTTTATATATATATGTATTTCAGAAAAAATATATTTGCATTTGACGTAAATACAAATGCAAATTGGAATAAACATATGTATTAATCATAAATATGTATTTTTTAAAATTACAAATGCAATTTGTAAAAATACATATGTCTGTATGTGTATTAGCTAGACAAATATATATGGACATCTATTAAAAATACATATGTATTATTGATGGATATATAAGCATAACTGAAAAATACATATGCTTTATTCATAAATATTTAGAAATTTACTTATTGATATATGCATTGTAGGCAACAACATATTCAGACAAGTATGAATACATATGCCTATCAAAAAAAATATACTTTCAGACTTGTGAAAAATACGTATATTTTATGCATAAACCTATGTCTGCATATAATAACAAGGAATCATGCGTATTTCGAAAAAAAAAAATATTTGCATTAGACGTAAATACAAATGCAAACTGAAATGAACATATGTATTAATCATAAATATGTATTTTTCAAAATTACAAATGCATATCAGGAAAAATATACTCTCAGACTTGTAAAAAATAAGTATATATTATTAAAAATACATATGTACACTGGAATGAACATGTGTATTATTCATAAATACATATGACTCATAAATCTATATGGACTTCTGCATAAGAATACAACAACTATGTATAGTTCAAAAATATATGTGTAAAACTGTAAACATACATATGTGTAAATAATCATAACTGGAAAATACATATGCATTAAAAATAAATACATATGCAAAACTGGATAGAAGAAAAGTTCATAAAGACATATTACTAACATTTATATAAACTAACCATGAAAATATTGAAGTTTAAAAGATTAAACATCAGCAAACTTAATATAACTGTAAAGAAACATTAACATATCATCTTTAAACATTAAAGTAACATATGAAACTTAAGAAATATTCAAAAAATTGTGTATCCACCTAATGTTAACTATTGTAAACTTCAACAAAATAAAATACACATTAAATATCATGCACTTCAGTGTCTTCTGTTATCTCAATTTCTCGAGGAGGCCTCATTGGTGCTTTATCACCACTTTCTGCTTTCGCTTCTTCTTTCCTCGAATCATAATCCCACAAAAGCAAAGCATATCTTGTGCAAATAAGATCTGTACCATGTATAACATTTACATATCAAAGCAGTGGTACTTATGTATTTACAATATACATATTATATTTACATTCATATACAAACATTGTCATCTACTCTTTATAAACAAATATAACTGAGCAAAAAATATAAATATTAGCAGTACAAATAAGAAAATACATATCTAACAGATAACAAATACATTTCATATGATTTCAAGCAAACAAATTACATATGTATTTTATTTATACATAATTTGTCAAAAAATCATACTTATCAATAAAGAAGAAGAACATATCATAGTCAAATACATATCTTATCAGTAGACAAAATAAATACATATCTAGCCTGTACCATGTATACCATTTATATATCAAAATAGTGGTACTTATGTATTTACAATATACATATTATATTTACATTGAAACATATACGTATGTATTTCATGAATACATGAATGGTCCAAATTTAACTTACAAATAAAATATATAACTGAACATCAATTACAAACCTTATCAGTAACAAATATAAATATCTTATACATACCGTAAATACAAAATACATATCTAAAATATATTATACATAACAAAATATAATTATTATCAGTAACAAAACTATATACAAACTAAAAATTTTAGATATAACAGATGCATATCAACACATTAGCAATAAAACTAAAAAATAAACATCTTATAAAATGTATATATAAAATACACATATGAACATGTTGTCCAGAAATTATAAAATTTTACATATATCAAAATACCTCCTCCACTTTCTCTTCTTTAGATTCAAAATTAGATGAAACAGGACTTGCAATTTTACTAGATTTCGCTTTTTCATCTGACTTTATTTTTTTCACCGATTTTTAAATTTTTATGAATTTTGGGGATGAAGATCTTGAAATGATTTTTGTTTCATGACTTTTACAGTCTTTACGGGATCGTTGTGCTGCTTCGATCTCAACTCTTCCATGCTAACATCTCCCTTCAACTGAACTACTACGATTTGCGTGTTCTCCCATTATAGCGGAACTCCAAAAATTTCAACACACAAAAATTAAAAAAAAAAAATCCAAAAAAATCACAACACAGAAGAAAGTGAAAAAAAATGTCCCAGAAATTTCAACACACAAAAATAAAAAAAACCCCAAAACAAGAACGCTGAAGAATATAAAAAAAATATCGAAAATAAATTACATATAAGAACTTATATGGAAAAGATAACATGCTTTAACTGTAAAATCAACTTACCTTAATAGATGGAGACAATGTTTACCAAGAATTTAAGAGAAAAAAATCAGAATTTGAAGAAATAGGTTAGTACTTAATCAGAATATGAAGAAATAGGCTAGAAAAAATTTCAAATTTATGAAATTTTCCCAATTCTAAATAAAAAAATTCCAAATTTCTGAAAATTTTTCAATTCAAACGCAAAAGAATGTGAAAAAATAATGCAAAAAAAAATTATAAAAAAAAAGTTATATGGAAAAGATAACATGCATTAACTGTAAAATCAACTTACCTTAATAGATGAAAACAACGTTTATCAAGAATCAGAGAGAAAAAAGTGGAATTTAAAAAAAAAAGTCAAAGAGAGATATTGGAGGGAATTGAAATTTTTATGAATGGCGTGAAAATAGGGTTATGGTAAGGTAAAGTGGCGTGAAAAGAGGATAATGGAAATATGTGGGTAGAAGTCATGCGCTTGGATAAAAAAGGTAAAATATTGCAACTTTTGCTATTAGTTGTAATTTTGAGAAACTATTGCTATTACTTGTAATTAATCTTAGATATGCTAGTTTGTGTAATTTTTTCTTTAAAATAAGGTTTTTGATTTATTCATGTAAATGGATTAGGTGTTATTCTGCAAAAAAATTATTTAATGTTTTTGCTTCTTCAACTAAGATTTTTTTATTTATGATGATTATGAGGTGTCTATTATGAATGATCATGTGGTGTATATGAGGCTTTTGGAGCTTGTTGGCCTTACGGTGATTAGGTTCACCAATTTTTTTTAATTTTGCAAATAGCTTTAATATACTTGAGATACTTTGTTAACTGCTGCAACAAATATAACAAGAAAATTTTATATTCAGTAATATATAAAAATATTTTTATATCCAATTTATCATGGTTGCTAAATATAATATGTCTCAACTCAAAATTTGATATACTTTTTTGCTTTACACCTGATATATTTAATGTGTTTTATGCATGTTTCGTGGCTACTAGAATTGATAACAATTTTTTACGCTTGAGTCCGGACTTAACACGAGCCACGATCATTAGTATTTTATATATTTGTAAAAGTGTCCGTGTGTTGCGATCAGACTATACTACAAATATTTAAGTGGTACAAATATAGTTAAAATGATTAAGTGAAAGAATGACAACTTTAAATGTCTCTCAATAAGTTTAACCAGAATTTTAATTTTTCCATCAAATATTTTATCACATAAATTGGCACGAGAAAGCAATCAATAGTCAAGTTGATAGTACTCTTTTTATTCATTTTTACTTCTTCCCTATTTTAAATTTAAATTTTCAATTTTAACATGTTAAAAAAAAAATTACTTTATAATTTTTTTTGTTTCAATTAATAACTTATTTCGTAAATTATTTTTTAAGACATATTCTCTTTGTTCCTAAATACATGTCGCACTTTTGAATTATATATCCCTTAAAAAAACATTAACTAGAGTATGATTCGATTGAATTATCCTTATTTATTACTTACTTTTATTTAATATTTCTCTTTTTAGTATCACATTAATACCGTTTCATATTTATGACTAAGAATAAAAGTGAAAATAAATAATTAATTATGTTTTAATTTTTTAAAATGACAAAATTTTAAATTTTCATTTTCAACTAGAGGCAGTATTATAGAATATATATTTTTAGTAAAGCATGATTATTACTTAGAAATGGAGGGAGCATAAACATCAACTAATAGATTTTGCATGAAAAAATCGTCATGTCAATCATTATTTGTTTAATGAATGTGTCAAGTAAAAATGAGTGGAAGCATTAATTAAGGCAATGCAATAATTAGGCATTGCCTGACATAATTTTGGTCAATACAATATTCACTTTGTTCAATAATAATTATCCACTATTAATTTGAACATCACACAAGAAACAAGAAAGATAAATTGACCTTTAAATATAATAAACTTAATGTTTTCGAAAATGGTTTTATTATGAATATCATTAAATACCAAGGGTAAGATAGGTACAAATAGATAAATTATTTATGTATTTTTTATTTAAGAAAATATGTATTTTTATATATTTATTTTTAGTATAGTGTACTATAAATAAAGATGAATGGAGGAATATGATATGGGGCCATTTGGTTAGGAAATTAGTTATCCTCACATTAATTATTCCACAATTAGCTATTTCGAAATTATTTATTCCACCTTTAAGAAAGAATAAAAATAACATTACAATTACGAAATAATTAATTCTAAAATGAATTATTCATACATTTTATCTCAATTAAATATGGAATAAACTCATAATTTTGAGATAAATAATTCATTATCCCTCTTGTCAGTTATCCTGAAATTAACTATTTAAAAATTAATTATTTAAGAATTAATTATCCCATCCTCGAAAAGAGATAAAAATAACACTATAATTATGAAATTAAATAATTTTAAAATGACAAACGACAGTCTAGCAAGTTGATCTGCCATTTGCCAAACGCCCAAGGAATCTAGCACGTTCGACATCCAAACAAAACGGCATCGTGTCTTAGTTTCACGAGAAATTCAAAAACATAGCTCATTTTCTCAGGTACCGTAAATGGCGACTGCTAGAATTGTACATGGAATTTCACCATTCTCCCGATTCCTCCACCTCCACCTCCACCTCCGTCGTCGTACTTTAACCTCCGCAGTACGGCCTTATTTCGCCGCCACATCGCCGCCTTCTACCGCCGTTATATACGATCAACACGGCTCTCCTGATGTTGTCACTAGGTAACTAACTAACTAACTCCGCCCTCTCTATTTATGTGCCACACCTGTAATTCTAGTTTCCACACTTAATTCAATTTCTCAAAAAAAAAAATGTTTTTAGAGTGTAAGTGTCAAAAAAATGCACCTAAAGTAACTAACTATCAGCTGTGTCACCTTAGAAAAACACTCTTACTTCCTGTGTCTCATTTTATGTGGCATCATATAAATATAGAGAGTCAATCAAACTTTTATTTGATCGGAATATCTATATATGCCTTGTAAATTCAGAGTATTTTAGTGTGAATGCCAAAAATACACCTAAAGTATTCAATTTTTTGAGTTTCATAAGTATCTACTACCGCCGTTTAAAAAAGAATGATCTAATTAATGACCCCTTTCCCTTTTTAGCAACTTTTTAATTACAACTTTCCAACATGTTTAAAACCACGATATTAAAGAGTGTTTTGGTAAGTATTTTTTATTTTCTTAAACTTCATGCCAAGTCAAACTATGTCATTCTTTTTGAAACAGAGGGAGTAATTATTAAGTGTGCAAATTTCCTACATGAACTATCTTAACTATCATCCAATATTTATCGAAACACATCTAAACTATTAGTTGTTCCCTTTTTCTATCTAAAGATGATATATTTCAGGTATGAAAGGAAATAATTTCATAGTTGAGTTCCGTTTAGACAAATTGTTATTGAATACGTGACAGTTTAGGTAGGAAACTAAAAAATCAAGATACTTTTGGTGCGTTTAGAGTTCCATACCTGAACTATACGTGTGTGAGTTTTCAAGTTGAACTATCGCCAAATGTTTATCGAAACACACTTTACCTATTAGTTGTTCCCTTTTACCAACAGAACAATGGTGATATTTTAGGTAGGAAAAGAGAACATGCAATAGTTGAGGTGCGCTTTGATAAATTATTATTGATAGTTCAGGTAGTAAAAGTGAACACGTGACAGTTTAGACAAGGAACTCAAAAAATTTGGATGCTTTAGGTGTATTTTTGAGATTTTTCTTAATATTTTATGTTATTAATTACTGTAATCTAGAGTAACTTTTTGTAGTTTTCAAAGATATGAATTTTATTTCAAAAAACCTAAAGCTTTTCCATGTCCGAGTTCAAGGTCAAAATGTAGAAGTTTGAATCCCGAATATCCAGCTGTGCCACACAAATTGGAATGGAGGGAGTACTTCTCAAATTACTAGTACTGTTCGAGTTCTAATTATGTAACTGTATGTGGTTCCGTTTGTAAGTTTGTGTGTTTTGTGTCTGTGTGTTGCAGAGTGACAGAGCTTCCACCAGTGGAAATTAAAGACAATGATGTGTGCGTTAGAATGCTTGCGGCTCCGATCAATCCTTCTGATATTAATAGAATTGAAGGTTCTACTATTTGAGGTTTTAGCTTTTTTGCATAATGGCACAATATTTATGCATCATATATACACAGACACCTAACTTGGCATTAGATGACAAGTAAACACTTCAACTTTGAGAGTGGATATCTAGACACCTCAATTCGTCTCCACTGTGTCAATTGAACACTCCAACTTACAAAATGATCTTCTAGACACCTTCAAAATTTATATGTGACGTTAGTGCCAAGTGTCCACAAGACAGAGCAGGGATGAGTTGGAATGTTTAGTTGCCAGTGGAGATAAAGTTGAGGTGTCTAGATGTGCATTCTCATAAGACAAAGTTGAACCAAGGCTTTCTAGGCTACGATTTTCTTAAATTACACCGAAAAAATTAGGATAACAGTGGTTATATTTGCAGAGATTTATGTTGATAATTACTATCTATTAAGCTTAGTATTTCTGACAATGATTTGTGTGGGGATCCATTTTGGCCTGGGGGAGGGAGCTTTGAATATGTTATTGTCTGTAGAAGAAACTATAGCGCTTACATTTTTTGAGCTTTTCTAGGTTTTAGCTGATTTTTTCATCGAGGCTAGTATAACTTGTACTTCACTTGAGCAAGCTGCTGCTGCTGGTATAAGCTATAACTAGCACAGACGCAAACAGAAGAATCATGTTGAACACGCCGGGTAAACAAAAAATATTTGAAATCTATAGTCACACAAATATTGTGTTAAAATGTATATTTGCCCTCATTAGTTACAAATGTTAACAGAAGTACTACCAACTGTTAAAAAATGCCAAAAAAAAAAAACAGATTTATACCAATCCCATTTTCCATAGGTTTCTTTGAAGTGTCAAAATTGCAGCAAGTAGCAAAAAGAATATAATAGTAATGTAAATAAATATTACAACGTAAGACTAAAAGTGAAATGTAACTATTCAATAGAGGGTAAAATGCAAGTACCAGCAAAAGAAGTAGAGGAAGAGAGTGGCAATTTCTGCTTCTACTAGCGAAAGAAGTAAAGGAAGAGAATGGCAATCTCTGCTTCTACAGTAAGGATTTTGCCATTAAGACATGTACTCAAGAACAACATAGGGACGACTTGTTCAGCAAGAACTGAGCTTATAACTCCGATAGACAGTACCCATGAATCAGTAGGGATATAAAGCACATCCTTTCCTTCAATATTATGTTCGTAAAAAACGGTCTAGACGCTTGTTCAATCAGTTTGTGTTTGTGTCCAAGTGGAGTCTGTCTACGAATGCCGAATTACATTTTAATATCGTGCTTGGTTGGATACAATATGTCAAGATATTATATTATGACTGATATTGGATGGTTTTAGGCAGGGTAGAGGTAGACCAAAAAAATGTTGGAGGGAGGTGATTAGACATGATATGGAGCAGTTACAGCTTACGGAGGATATGACCCTTGATAGGAAGGTGTGGAGGACACGGATTAGGGTAGAGGGTTAGGGGGTGGGAGTGCTTCAGTAATAGTAGGGGAGCACTCCTTTGTGTCTGGAGTTTCTTGTTCATGGTATTGTGGCTGTAGTATTAGCTTGTGGCTAGCGGTGTTAGGTTTTTTTGCATACCGTACTAGTTTATATGCACTTATCTTTTGTGTTTATTATACTGTTAGTTTGTTTTGCGTACCATACTAGTTTATATGCTATCTTTTGTGTTTGTTATATTATTATCGGTCCTAAGTCGGGGGGTCTATCGGAAACAATCTCTCTACTTCTCCTGTGGTAGTGGTATGGTCTGTGTACACTCTACCCTCCCAGACCCCACTAGGTGGGAATACGCTGGGTATGTTGTTGTTGTACTGATATTGGATTCTTGTTATTTTTAACGCAATATATATCACCTAATAGTCTAAAACATTGGATATTATCAATTTGCCAGTATGAACATCTAATTAGAGTGTAAATTGCAAAATAAAAATAAAATTACATCTAATAAGAGTGTAGTATGATGCCCCAAAGTTTTGGGACCTGTCATCTGCCAGGATTGTGCGTGCCAACTAGGCCGCAACATTGTTAGCTATGTAGGCGGCATAGGCGGCATGTGCTGAGGGAATATGCTGAAGTCGAAGATGAGGCAAAGGGGCATAACATGAGGCAACATGCATCTATATATGTTGCATGACATGTCCTAAGAGTGCCAAGGTGATTTGGAGAGGGCTTGGTGTGAGTCTAAGGGGCGGAGGCATGGTGAGGATCGTGTGCGGTGTTCGATGTCGGCGTCGTGCCATTTTGAGCTACAAGTGGAATCTAAGGATTCCAGTTTAAAGTGTTGATATTAAGGGTACCTTATGTATGCCTACCAAATTTGGGGTCATTTGGAGTCCGTTTGGATAGGGGCTTGACTTGGCCAAAGTCCAGTGGCATTGTCGTAATTTGCTGATTGGTCCGAAGGCCATAACTCGTTCCATGTGTATGGGAATGAGGTGAAACTTCATGGAGGTGTGAAGGAAGTCAAGAGAAAGGAGTAGGAACAAACGACACCCAATTTGGAGGTCCGATGGATAGTCTAAGCCCCAGTATGATTCTCGGGCAGAATGATGTCTAGTGACAGCCTACTAGCCTTCCCCGGGTGTGTCGACAGATGGCCACCCAAGTGTGCTGCCTTGAGGGACAACCTCAAGGGCCTGCCTTGGCATGTCAAAGGAATGTGCAAAATACTCATGGGCTCTAGAACCCTATGGGCAACGCAGGGTCGGGTGGACCAGCGTTGGGCGCCCCGACAAGGCTAGAGGTTGGCTATATGAACCGACATGCCCCACGGGATGTCTAAATGATAGAAGGATGCCTCCAAACCGATAGAGCAATCGAGATACTCTCCCCAAGAGACTCGTGAGCTGACTTGTGAGCTTGGCCAAGGTTCAGCCAAGCGAGCAAGGGTCCGTTGGCCTAGACACACAGTTGTGGGGCGACACTGTGCTATGGAAGTTGGATGCAAGTTGCGTGGGCTATGTTTGGCTATGCCATAAGACAAGAGAGGGCATGTCTAAGAAAAACGCTTGAGACAATGGCCAAGGATTGAAGGTTGCCCTACTCGGGTGAAGCAAAGGCCAAGTGCACATGCACAAGGCGATGTCAAGCTTGAGGATAGGACTGTGCACGCTATAGCGATGCTCAGGTCCAGGCGAGGGACGAGTATGTCCGTAGCCATCCCCAGGAGCGCATATGGATGAGATTCAAGGATTGAAGGTACGCCACAAGAGTTGCTTATACGTTGGCCATGTCAGCCGACATGTTGATAGAGCGGCACCAAAGGAGCAAACCTCTGAGGCGAGCTTCCCACAGGCACAGGATCGTGCTAAAGACCTGGGAAATGAGGAAGGCTGACCCATAGTTGGGGGAACCATGGGCGCCTCACGGACAAAATTGTGTGCCGCTGACACAGTGAGTAATGAGCCTGTGACAGTAGGGTTGTATTCAATATGCACTTTGGTGCATTGTGCTAGAAGAGAAATAGATGTTTCTAAGATCTCAACTTGCTCTGGATGCACATGTTTGGACAGAAGTAGGTCTCGTTAGTTCTAATGTTTTAAAGTTGATCAACTTTTGACTTCGGTGGACTAGGGGTTGGGTGGTAGAGGCAATATTTATCTTTTCTTTGTGTGACTTGCTTTTCATCAAATGATGCCTTCTTGA
The DNA here is from genome assembly GCF_002878395.1 of Capsicum annuum. Taxonomy (NCBI): domain Eukaryota; kingdom Viridiplantae; phylum Streptophyta; class Magnoliopsida; order Solanales; family Solanaceae; genus Capsicum; species Capsicum annuum. Next base: position 213,278,954 of record NC_061121.1, read on the forward strand.
GCTAAAGCCTTATGGTATTTGTTTGTTTTCGTTCATTTGATCAATCGCTCAATCAACTATGCATTCATTCCAAATAAAGGACTAAATACACAATTTACAGTTTCGAACATGCGACCTCATTGGTGGAAAGGCTTGCCTCAGCCATTCTTTCTTTCATTATTAAGACTAGTGTTCTTACAAAGGAAACATTATTTCACATTAATCGGCCCAAATCTATTGTACTGCAGGAGTGTATCCTGTCCGGCCACCAATACCTGCAGTTGGGGGATATGAAGGGGTTGGAGAAGTACACACCATTGGCTCTGCAGTTAAGGGTCTTTCCCCTGGAGATTGGGTTATCCCTTCTCCACCTTCTTCAGGTAGAAATCTGTAACTCATTAAACATCAAATTGTGCAACTGCTCCCGAAGCATAGCTTACTAGTAGCCTTGATACCCACTGAAGGTACTTAACTTGGTATTCTGACATGCATCACCACACCAATTTTTTCCATGCAGGGACATGGCAGACCTACGTCGTGAAAGAGCAAACTATGTGGCAGAAAGTTGAGAAAAGCACCCCGATGGAGTATGCTGCGACTATTATTGTCAATCCTTTGACTGCCTTGAGAATGCTTGAGGACTTTGTTGCATTAAAATCAGGTTGTTCTATTTTGAATCTAGTGTATACTACTTGTTTCCATTTCCTTTTCTAATGCTTTTCATAAGCAGGGGACACTATTGTGCAAAACGGTGCTACCAGCATAGTGGGGCAATGTGTTATTCAACTAGCTCGACTTCGTGGGATTCATAGCATCAATATCATTAGAGACAGGTGGAGTTCAAATCTGCTGAAAATATGTTGTGGTCTTGGTGTTTTTGAAGTTATTTTATTTCGCAGAATAGTTGTTCAGAGCAGAGTCTAATTCTCTGCTTTGAAAACCTTGTTTTATTCTCTGGTGTGAAAATCTTTGCTTTCCTTAGCAACATGCTACGTCTGGTCAAGTTTATAATTGCATAATATAGAAGCCTTTCTGTTGCATCTGTAATTCCTCGCTATAGTAAAAATTGCCAAATAAATACCATTATGATATCATTTCTTGATATTCCAAATTTCCCTTTTTATTGCTGTCACAGTTTCCGTATTTTTTAAATTAAACTTGAATCGCCTGAGGATTGCCTCTTTTTACCGAAGCATTCAGCAATCTAGTGGTACTAATATATGCAAAATTCTTAGAGGCCGATAATCTCTCTGAATTAAGAGGGACTTCCATTCGATTGGTTATCTGAATGTTTACATATGGTTACCAATATCCGCATTAAAAACTCTCTAGCAAAATTTTCTCAATGATTGTCTTCGTGGTACTATTCTAGAAAGGTTGAATCACCGAAATTAGTGCTGCTAACTTCTCTAATATTAATACTGCAGCCTAAAAGAGCTTCTTTCTTTCTATGTTGCCTCCAGTCAAACGTAATTGCAAATTTCACTTAAGGACGATGAGTTTGATATGTGAAGAGCTTCCTAACATCTTTCTCAATTTCGAAACAAATTCTCTGTATAAATTGTATTCATTTCCTTGAGTGTTTCCCCCCATGAAAGTAAAGTACTGAATTCATGCAGAAATAAGGTTTCAGTTAGGTTTCTTATCATTAATATCCGTATATTAGGTCTCATTAATTTAATACAAATTGCAATGCATGAGGTATCACAGGATCATAAACTCAATTCTCACAGGGTAGGATCAGATGAAGCAAAAGAAAATCTCAAGCAACTAGGTGCTGATGAAGTTTATACTGAAAGCCAACTGGACGTGAAGAATGTCAGAGGTCTCCTGGTATCAGTCAATAACCATTTTAAGTTGATAATCACTTGTGCACTGTGCTGTTTATGTAGTGCCATTTCTACAGGGCATTTTCCTATTCATTTCTGTTTCCCCTCTGACTATCCCCCCTTTTTCAACCCTACACATCTTCAATGTGTTGGGACAATGTTCTGAAGTAGTTTTTCCTTCATTCCCTTTTAAGTGATTTTTATCCTTTTTAACTGACTCTAGCTCTTTTCACGCTCATAAGAAAAACAGTATATACAAGTATACTTTACTAAGTTACACCTGTTTGTTAAATGTTTTCTGAGAATTGATCAATTTTAAAAATGACACTTCTTTAATGTCAAGGGTAAAGATGGAAACAATTGTCAACTTTGGCCTTGAATTACTAAAGTAACACTTAATTTGGGGCAAAATTTTTGAGCTACAGTGACAATTAAAATGTGACGGAGGCACCAAAGGGTGTGACCTATTGGTTCAATGAAGTGCAGTTGAGCACCATGAGGTCTTATGTTCAATTTCCAATAGGGATAAACACTAGGTGATTTCTTTCCATTTGTTCTAGCCTTGGTGGACAGAGTTACGTGGTGCCTGTTGCGGGTGGGAGGTGGCAGGTATCCCGTGGAATTAGTCGAGGTGCGCGCAAGCTGGCCCGGACACCACGGTTATCTGGAAAAAATGGGACGGAGGGAGTGAGCATTTCTTAAGAAACCAAGAAGGTATTTTTTTTTCCCTTCAAAATTAGCATCGTCTAATAAATGATTGAGTAAAATTTTAAGGAGTCATCACAATTTCCCATGAGTGAATTTGAGAAGAAGTAAAGGTAAATAGAGTCGATAGCATCCTCAATTAAAGTTCCAAAGTAGTTCCATTAATAGGTTTCCAAAAGGCTAAAAATCAAACAAGAAGGAACAGAGGGAGTAGTTAACTTCTGTTATACATTTTTTTAGTTGGTAATATTTGAGTATTTTCCATTCTAAACATATTTTTATTATTTCCTTTGATGTTGCAGGGCAATATACCTGAACCAATTTTGGGTTTTAACTGCGTTGGTGGCAATGCTGCTTCATTGATTCTAAAATTCCTGAAGTAAGATGGTATTCTTGATTTTATTTTCTAGCCAGTTCAACTTTCCAGATATGAAGGCATTATGGCATGTTCCTTGCAGGCAAGGTGGCACTATGGTGACATATGGGGGGATGTCAAAGAAACCGATAACTGTATCTACTTCGTCCTTTATATTCAAGGCAAGTCTAAGCATCATACTTTCATGTTCTTCCTGTGAAGTTGCTCTATGGTAGAACTATTTTCAATTATTCTTCAATGAGCAGTAGCTTTGAGGGAAGAAATGTGGAACAATTATGTTGCTCGGACTTTCCAAAAATGTTGCCGCACCCGTGTTGAATCCTCAAGGAATACACTATTTTTGGAGGATCTGACATCCACCATTGCCATTTTTGAAGAGTCCGAGCAACATAGAATTTATAAAGTAGTGAGACCTTGGACGGTAGGATCTTGAGATGCAGCCAGTGTTGCAATCTTTGAGTTATCAGGTAGAATCTATTACATCCCTCGTAGCCTATAGGTCATACACAAGTACCTCTCTTTTTGAAATTTTCATCTTCGCCAATTGCAACTGTTCTAGACAAAGTATTAAAATTTAAAACCTCAATGAAGCCAACAAGCTGTACGGGAAGTCTTGCCATACCAGATGTGTGAGCTCAGCCCATCATTGAACTCTTTCTTGACCCTCCAACCTACCCCCCAAAAAGGGTAAAAAGAAAAACAAGAAAAAAAACCTCAATAAGTGGTCTATTTGATGCATGACCGAAAAATACAGAATATTTAATATGGTTGGGGAGTCAGAAGTGGGTCAAATAAGGGCCTCGAGTATATGCACTTTAGACCTGTGAAAAAGTTTAATATTGGAATTTAGTGAGCAATGTTTTAGTGTATGCTATGAGGAAAAAGAATTCTGAGGTGTTATTGATACTATATTTTCAGGAGCATACCTTGAAAGGATTCTGGCTACAGAGGTGGATGAGTTCAGACAAAACTGAAGAACGCCAATCCATGATAGATTATCTTTTGGGCCTATGTCGAGATGGGAAATTGAAATACGAGTATAACCTCTCTACTCTCTCACTTGATGTCAGGATACCCCCGTGAAAGAAAAGTTTGAGATTGTGATAAATGGAATTTTAATGAAATCAAAAAAATAAATATTCAGTGATTCTTCTAAACTGTTGAAATTTGAAAATGTTTTTGTGGCTTGCTGACGGTCTTTTGGATCTTCATACAGGTTGGAGATGGCACCATTTGATGATTTTCATACTGCTCTTGAAAAGGCTATGGGAAAGAGAGGAAGGCAACCAAAACAAGTTCTTAAATTCTGATGGCACCATTTGATGATTTTCATGCTGCTCTTGAAAAGGCTATGGGAAAGAGAGGAAGGCAACCAAAACAAGTTCTTAAATTCTTAGTCATCGGTACTTAGCTTTGATCTAAAACTAGTGCTAGTATGAAAATTACTCTAATTTGAGTGATGCAATCATAACTGTACTGTATAATCATATATAGTTATTCGCTTGGAAAATCACGTCATCGCAGATAGGTCGTATAGGCAGAGTTACCTTTGTTACTGCGGACCTTTTTTTGTGAAATCGAGTTGAGGTCCGCTGGCATGGGGGAATCTATTGAACGCTATGTAAGAAATTGAAGTAGCAATTGGGGAAATTTTTCTGATAATCTTTTTATTGATCATGTGTATCCTTTTATACAAGTGTGTGTACAAAGAAAAATACAAAAGAAAAATGCTCAGTTGTACACTTGTCCCAATCCTATACAATGTATTCTAACTTCATAACAAATTGATAACAAACTATATTTTCCTCTATGTGCTACTCATGTGTCTATATTATGTATATTATGCCCAAAACATTTTCATCCAATGGTGAATAATTCATCTATCAAACTTCTCTTGGATGCTTGGATTTGTTCCATGTGGCACAATGAGGGAAACGTGAAGCTTCAAACTACTTCTCCTTTTTATGTTTGAGCCTAATTTATCTTTAAAATTCTCTCTTGCTTCACCATTTTTCTTTCTTTCTGTTGCTAATAGAGAGTAAAGCACGGATCTTCTCCTTGCCAACATCCCCCCTCAAGTTGGAGGGGACAGATGAAACCCCCAACTTGGACAACAAATCATGATGAGAAGATCCTGAGAGTGGTTTAGTAAAGCTAGTTGTTGCTTTGACGGAGTGAATTGAAGAGAAATAAGGCCTGAGAGGTATTGTTGGTGAACAAAATGACAGTCAAGCTCCACATGCTTGGTGCGCTCATGCAAAATCGGGTTGTGGGCGATGCGAATCGCGGCTTGACTGTCAGAGTGAACCGGCACTGGTAAAGAAGGAGAAACGGAGAGATCTTCCAGTAAACGGACTAACCAGGTGATTTCGGCAGTGACTTTACGCATTGAACGATATTTTGCTTCAGCGAAAGAAAGGGAAATTGAAGCTTGCTTCTTGAATTTCCATGAAATTGGAGATCCACCGAGGGTCACAAAGAAACCACTGATCGAACGACGAGTATCCTTGCAAGACCCCCAATCAGTATCACAAAAAGCCAAAAGCTTTAAAGAAGGATCAGAAGATAGAAATATCCCTTGTCCCAAGTTCAATTAAAGGTATTTTAATACGCATAGTGCAGCAGAAAAGGTGGGATTGATAGGGTCTCTGCATGAATTGGCTGAGCTGTAACATAGGAAATACCAGATCTGGACGCGTGTGAGTCAGGTAGTTCATCTTACCCACTAAATGTCTGTAAATTGTAGGATCATTAAGAGGAATGTCACTGTCTACTTGTAATTTGATAAAGGGGTCCAAAGGGGAAGTTACTTTTGAAACATGTGCGCAGTCAAATTCCCTGAGTAAATCCAAAGCAAACTTTCGTTGGATAATGGTAAAACCCTGTGGTTCTCTGATAATCTCCATACCCAGGAAATAATGAATATCTCCTAAGTCCTTGACCCTGAACTCCAAATTTAAGAAACATTTAATCTCTGCAATTTTTATTTTGTATTGCAGTGTCATCTATATACACTGCTAGGATTGAAATAAGGTCCCTTGAAGTTTTGAAGAATAAAGAATAATCGTTAAAGAAGTTGTATATCCCTTATACACAAGAGCACCAACAAGTTTAGAATACCACTATTGAGATTCCTGCTTTAAATCATATAAAGATTTCTTGAGTAGGCAAACCTGATTAGGAGATATAGGATTGAGACCCGGGGGAAGTTTCATAAAACTTCTGCTTCTAAAGATCCATGTATGAAAGCATTACTTACATCCAATTGTGAAACTATCCAATTCTTCTTAACTGCTACTGCCAAGAGACACCTGATTGTTGTAAGACATTTATCAGTAAGATTAGTGACATACACACTGTTGCACATAAAATCATGTAAATATCTTGGTTTTTGAGACAACCTCATTGATCTTCTAGTAGGAATGACCTAAATAGGAGTAGGTTCTTGTGCAGGGGTGAAGGAAGAAGTAGGTTCTATTGTAGGTGTAGACACAACTGTGTCTTGAAAAGGAGGGAAATCAGGTTCTGTGTTTTGTGAACTGGAGGTGATTTGTGGTGAATCTGAAAGTGTATCAAAACAAGGAGTAGGAGATGAAAAAATAGAAGAGGGCGAAACAGAATTATCAGCAAAAGGAAAGTGATTCCCATAGAACATGACATCCCTAGAAACAAAAACTCTTCTGGTTTTAAAATCCAAAACCTTATATCCTTTTTGGCCTTGGGGTATCCTAGAAAAACACATTTTGTAGCTCTAGGATCAAATTTCTCTCTTCCTTGAGATAGAGTTGAACAAAAACAAAGGTAACCAAAGGTTTTTAAGGATGAATAAGAATGTGACTGTTTGAAGAGTATTTCATAGGGTATTTTACCCTTTCAAAACTTTAAAAGGCAGGATGTTAATCAAGTGTGTTGCTGTAAGCACACACTCACAACAATATGATATAGGGACCTTTGATTGGAAAAATAATCCTCTAGCAATTTCTAAAAGATGTCTATACTTCCTCTCTACCACCCCATTTTGTTGTAGGGTGGCCACACAACCCTGTTGGTGCAAAATACCATGTTCTTTCAAATAAGCAGCTTCATTAGTTCCCTTTCCTAGATCTAAAGCATTGTCTGACCTTATGCATTTAATTTTTTTGCTAAACTGTCTTTTAACCATAGACAAAAAGGATTTCAAAGTTGGGAAAGCATTACTCTTAGTACTCAACAAATATGTCCAAATTCCTCTACCGTAGTCATCTACAATAGTAAGGAAATATTTATATCCATTGTAGGTAGCATTCTTATAAGGTCCCCATGTATCCACATGAATAAGATAAAAAATCTCTTTAGTTCTAATGACACTAATAGGAAAGGAAAATCTAGTTTGTTTAGCCAGAGGACAAACATGACATATGAAATCAGAATTAGAAGACTGTTTGATAAAACTAAAATGTTTCATTGCTGATAAAGGCAAATACCAAAGGCTTACATCTGAAATCGCATTTGCAAGAACAGGAAAAGAAACTGGAACAGAAATGGAATTGCTTCCTTTTTGAAAACAAATAGACTGATTGCTAATTCTTAAACTAGACTGAGAAATGGTAGGTTGCAAAAGATTGAGTCCCTCTCTAAGATCACCAAAAGCTACCACCCTCTTCATGGAAAGGTCCTGCAAGAGACATTCACTATAGGTAAATAACACATTCCATTTGATTTGAGCACTTAATCCATGCACAAAGAGTAGATTATAATTGAACATTGGAACATACAGAACATTACTAAGAGTGAGATTGGGAAGAATAGAAACACTTCCTATGTGAGTGACAGTTACCTTGAAAGAATTAGGTAAACTAATGTTTAAAGGAATATGGAGAGGGGTCATAGAAGAAAAAGAAAAAACATCAAAACACATGTGTTCTGATGCTCTTGAGTCAATGATCCAGGTTGTAGAGTTAAAAACTAAAAAACATGTCCCTGAATATTTAAGAATTGTACTAGCTACGACATTTGCACTGAAATCTGTACTAGGAATTAATTGTGAAATCTATATCTCCTTCATCATTTGAGCAATTTCTGCCCTTTGCTCTTGGTTGAAATGCTGGAATGACCCATTACCTCATCTTTGGAGAACTGACAAGTATTGCCATCTTTGGAGAACTGACAAGTATTGCTTCTCCCTTCTTTTTTGTAATTTTCACCAATCTCATGACTATCTTTCCCTGTGAATGCTGCATTTTCTTTGACCACAACATTTTTCCTTTTGTGAACTCAAAGTCATCAGGAAAACCTACTAGCCTAAAACAGTCTTCCATCACATGTCCCTGCTTAAAACAATATGTGTAAGTCACATTAGGGTTGTATTTAGCCCTTCTTCCTTTGGGCTTATATTGAGAGTTACCAGGTCTTTGGGGGTATATAGTAAACTTCTGATATCCACCTGTATTTCTCTGCAATTGGTTTATATTTCCATTCCTGGAAAATTGATTTTCTCCTCTGACATTTTGTTTCCCTTGATTTGTCACTATGAAAGATGATGATTCAGAAAAAAATTATGCATTAACATAGATCTCTCTTTGATTTTCATCCTGTAACAATAATAAAAATGCGACGTCTAATCCTAGTAAAGGTTTCATTATCAATATGTTACCCCTTGCCTGTGCATATATGTCATTTAGTCCCATTAAAAATTGAATCAGTCTTTGATCTTGGAGGGATTTGGATAATTTTGTTTTTCCTTCACATGTGCACACATGGGAACACACTATGTCTGCATTCAAAGAATCTAGTTCATCCCAGATTCTTTTCATCTTTGTAAAATATCCTGACACATCAGAATTTCCTTGAACTAATGTGCTCAATTCCTTTTGAAGGTGAAAGAGTTTGGCTCCATTTGATTTGCCAAATCTTTGCTCAAGATTGTCCCACAACTCCTTAGCAGTAGTGGAATAGATAATACTATCTGCAATGTCCTTGAATAATGCATTTAACAACCAAGAAATCACCATATCATTGCAACAACTCCATTGAGGGAAATCTGGTGAAGTTAGATCTGGCATTTGACAATTACCATTGATGAAACCAAGATTCTTCTTGGCTAAAAATGCTATCAAAATGGATTTTCTCCATCCTAGAAATTCCCTTCCATCAAACACCGAGCTGATCAAATTCATCCCAGAAGACTTAGATGGATGAAGATAGTAAGGGTGATTAAAATCCACACTTGCCGCAGAAGGATGAACACTGCTGCTTGCAGAGTTTTTGCTACTTACTTCTTCAGTCATTTTTAGTGATTTGAAAAACTTTGATTGTAAATTTGATGGATCGAGCTCACTTCTCTGATACCATGTAAGAAATTGAAGAAGAAATTATGAAAATTTTTTTGATAATCTTTTTATTGATCATGTGTATCCTTTTATACAAGTCTTTGTACAAAGAAAAATACAAAATAAAAATGCTCAACTATACACTTGTCACAATCCTATACAAAGTATTCTAACTTCATGACAAACTGATAACAGATTATATTCTCCTCCATGTGCTACTCACGTGCCTATATTATGTATATTATACCCAAAGCATATTCATCCAATGGAAAATAATTCATCTATCAAACTTCTCTTGGATGCTTGGATTTGTTCCACGTGGCACAATGAGGAAAACATGTGAAGTTTCAAACTACTTTCCCCTTTTATGTTTGAGCCTAATTTGTCTTCAAAATCCTCTCTTGCTTCACCATTTTTCTTTCTTTCTGCTACTAATGGAGGGTGAAGCATGAATCTTCTCCTTGCCAACACACTAAAATATATACTTTTAACATGTAACAAAAAATAATTAGACAATTGGCAGTGCTACTCGTTGTAGCATCTCTCTAAAGAGACATTCAACATTCGTGTGTGTGATCATTTGGCAAACAACCTCCAACTTGTTGAAAATTCACTGCTGCTGCAAGGTTTTGTCATTTAACTTCCATGTTTTGGAGGAACACTTCAGATGCAAATTGGGGTGCAAGAATAATGCCTACTTACATCCGAGCCTTCATTTGAGGCTGATTCTATTAGCAACCGATAGTCTCATACATGATTGGAACCTATGTATACGTTAAAGGATAAAGAACACTCTGTAAATGATCAAATGTTGATTGGATATTTTCTGGACCTACGAGAATGAATATTTAAAGTTTAAATTTATCTGGAGTTGGGTTTTGACAAGAACACTCTGAAGTCTTGCCAAGGCCATAACTTGGGATAGTTTGACATTTAGACACTTTCAAAACTTATTTTGGCATTTAGACACAAGTCTTGAAAAATTAGGTGTTTAGACACATTTATGACATCATCCATTCTTACATACAAACCTACCACACAAGTTTTAAACTTTACACTTTTGTCCCCCACCTCATCTATTTAATATTTAATATTTCCCATTTTTTTTAATATTTTCACCATTTTTTCATATTTTCTATTTTAATTTAGAAAATTGTCCCAGAAGCCACCAATAGGAGCTTTCTTTTTCACCAATAATTTCCGATTCTGGTCACTTTTTCGACGAAAAATTATTCATCACAACTGAAAATCTCCATTGTTCATCATTGCCTCCATTTTTGTTCCATTCTTTTTGAAAAAAAAAATACAATTTTTTTCACCATTTCTACTAGCTCGAAAAGTTTTCCAAATTCCCTCAATACCTCGTCATTAGATATATTTCAGTAGTTTATAAGTCTTACACATATATTTTTCCATCCCAAAGATAGGAGGGCAACGATTATATCAAAAATTAGTCAATTTGCGTCTTTGTACGGACGTATTCATACCAGTAATTGACCATCTATAGACCAAAACCTTGATCTATTATCGATTTGTGTGGTCTATTATGGCAGTAGCTGAGGTAGTTGTCGTGGGTGGTAATTATATGGGTGCATGGGAGGAGGGTCCCAACTGTTGAAGGTGGAAATCATCTACAAAGGAGATAGTGCCCATCCCGCTGCGTCGCAATGAAACGTATAACGACATGGTTCAAAGCGTAATTGAGAGCGTAGAATTAGAATGCGAGCCAAAGAATATTGTAATTAGCAATGTAATGAATGGACGGGGTAAAATACATCCCACGTTCATAAATAATAATAGGCATGTGTCGTTATATATGTTGGATATCGCTGCTGATGGCTTTAGGCCATTATTGAGGATAAATATTGTTTTGGGGTCTCCGACAATCCCGCCACCACAGCCGACAATCGATGAACATGATTCATTTGAAGATGAGAGTTTGGATGCTCATCTAATGGATTCAGAAGATGATTCAATGGAATTAGAAGATTCAATTTTCTCTGAAAAAGGGGGAGAAGAGTGCGAATTGGGAGCACAAACCAACCACACCTTCTCCGACGGAACTAATTTTCAGGTAAATCAAATATTTAGCTGTAAAAAGGACCTAAAATTGTTGCTGGACGTAGTAGCTGTGAGAAATTCTTTTGATTATGCTACGTTGAAGAGATGCAGTAAATTTCTCAAGGTGAAATGTGTTTGTCCTAGTTGCGGGTGGATGTTGCGGGCGAAAAAGTATGAATGCATGGACAGATTCGTCATCTATAAATACGTCGGTGATCACAATTGCGGCGTCAAATACACCATCCGCTGTCATATAAAAATCTCGTCTAAAGTTATTGCATCGCTGTGTGTGAACATGTATCGTGAAGGAAAGGGTCCGAACACTAGCGAGATTCGAAGGATCATTTTCAAGAACTTGAAAAGTAGACCAAGCTATTGGAAATGTTGGCTAGGGGGTGTGATTGCCAAGGAAATAGTTTGAGGGATAGCAGAGCACGGGTATTCCTACCTGCCCACTTTTTCGTACATGATTGATGCTCTTAATGTTGGCACTACCCATTCCATCATGGTGAACAAGGTCGATTGTTGGTTTATGTACTATTTTTTTATCATTAGGCCCTTGCATTAGGGGATTATCCCACATGAGGAAGGTTATTGCGGTCGACGATACTCATTCATACGACAAGTACGAGGGCGTGCTGCTAAGCGCCGTTGCACAGGATACGGAGAATCATATTTATCCCATTGCCTTTGCGTCGTTGACAAGGAGAATGATATATATTGGATGTTCTTCTTTGAGAAGCTGAAGTCTATTGTGGTCGATGGACCATATTTGTGCTTTATCTCAGATAGGCACAAGAGCATTGCCAACGGCATCGCGAAGGCGTACAACCATGCTCATCACGGATACTGCATGAGGCACCTAGGTGAAAATCTCTGGGTAAATCACCACTGCAGAGAATAGCTCTATCTATTTTACAACGCATCAAAGGTATATTCTCCCGAGGAGTTTAGCGACCATTTTGTGGAATTCAAGAACTACTGTCCCGAGGCAGCCTTTTTTCTCGAGCATGAACTTGGTTTTGAGAAATAGAGCAGGGCATATTTCTCCGATAACAGGTTTGATGTGATAACCACAAATATTATCGAGTCGGTGAACGCTATATTGATTGACGAAAGGGAGTACCCCGTGGCATCCATATTCAATTTGATTGCCAAGAGGTTTGGTGAAATATTCAGGGAGAGGCGTGCCTACGTCCTCAAATGTAAAGATAACAAATTTTTTCCCACCGCCGAAAAGAACTTAAGAGATAATATGAGTGAGGGAGACTCCTTCTATGTGGAGAACATAAGCGGGGACGAAAGGCAATACACTATGTTTGGAAGTGGTTGTACGACCAAAGTCGATCTACTAGAAAGGTCGTGTTCTTCCAAGAAGTTTGACCTGGTCAAAATACCATGCGATCACGCGATGGCCGCTTTGCGATCAAAGCACAGTGAAGATTATGGTTTGAGAGTCTATGATTACTCTACGCCCCTGTATAAAGTGGAAGAGTACCTCATTGCATTTTCAGAATAAATTAATGTTGTCCCTTTGGAGTCCGAATGACGCGTGCCACAAGAATTGCTATACGTGAACATTATTCCACCTCTCATGGTAACCAAGCTCGGAAGGAAGAAAAGAAAATGCGTTAAGTGCGTGGACGAGACTTTCAAGTAAAAGAGGAGAAATAAGTGTTTACTGTGCAAGAGACCCGGGCACAAGAGTAGTTAGTCTTGTATGAATTTGTGTTTTTGTAAGTCTTGGCAGTGTATGTATTTTGACAATCCTTCAATTGTCTGATTAATGCCAGATTTATCGACTGCACTCTATGTCTATTATTGACCTTTTAAAGTATTGCATATATTGTGTGTCCGATCTATTTCTTTTATTCTTTATTTAACACATGGTTTATTATCTATCCTATATAAAGTCTATTAAAAATTCTAAATATTCAAAGGGACAGATGAACAGTTGAGCATTTATTACACATCAAAAAAGCCGTTGCATGTCCAATCACACGTTGCGTCGATTGGGTATATGCTACCTCTCTTTGATTTCCACCATTCACACGTCTACCAACTACTGGGCCGGAAGATCAAAAGGTTCTATTTTGGTCTATATAAACACCCATCTACTGCACTCAAAATTCATCTTCATCAACTTAAAATCAGATTTAATCGACAAGATGCCAGACATTCCTTTGAGACCAAAAAAGAGGATCCGCCATAACTACGACCTGCTCCTTCTCCGCAATGACCTCAACCGGCTGTTCTATGGGCTGGGACAGGATAGAGAGCACCTCCACCGCGAACTCCGACGGATTGCCTATTTTTTACGAGCGATTGTGGAGCGGCTCAACATGGAGCCAGAGGAGATGATCACCCCCCACCATCCCCTTAGATTTAAGTTTTTTCATTTCAGTTTTTTTTGTTTTAAGTTCGTTGCAAGGAGAAACTTTCATGGTTAGGAATGTTGGATGAAAGTTTCTTCATTTTGCTTTGTTTTTGCTGTAAATATGGTTCTGTACCATCATTGCAATGAATTATTAATGAAATATGTTTGTTTGCCTACATTCGTGTATATTTTAATTTTATAATTTTGTTCTGGTTTAATTTTTTGCAATTTCTGATGTTAGAAGATGAATCAAATGGTTGTGAGATGTGAAATTAATTCTTATTTCTGGTTTAATTCTTGTTTCCTGCATTTTTCACCACTGTAATTTTATAATTTTTTCCTTTTTAGAATTTTTGCATAAGATCAAGGTAGAAGATGAACAAGACAGTTGTCAGACGTCAAATTAATTCATATACGCCAATGAAAAATTAATATGGTCTATCCACAATTATGTTAATTTATACAAAATTAAATGAAAATTCGATGGAGTTTATTTGATACTACTCTCAATGTCTATGCTCGAACACATAAATAATCGATGCATTAAACAACATCGGTCCATCGATTGTGTTTAGTAAATTTCATAGACTGTAAGCCTTGTCAATAATATACCGTATTGATTTATTGCCCTTAGTAGCATATTTGAAAAAAATGAAATAATTAATTAATAAAATAATAAATAATTAGATTTTATTCAATTGAAGGAGCTTGAACAAGTCATGTGATAGTATGAGAGTCCAAGTAAATTGGATAAGGTGATCAATGATGTGTGAGGATGGGTAGTGGATGAACAAATGAATTCCTCACAACATACTTGTGCTTTGGTAAACATTGCCCTAAGGATGTTGGTTGTTCAACCACAACTCATCACCTCTTATCTTGTTTCACCACTTTCAATTTATGTGGACTCTCATACGATCACATGACTTGTTTAGGCTCATTCGATTGCATAAAATTCAATTACTTATTATTTTATTAATTAAATAATCCTTTTCAAAATATGTGTTAGTCATGGTCTCTAAATATGTGTCATAGTCTAGAGCGTGTATTAATGAAGTTGTACAAAATCTATGCTAGACTATGCTTAGTTTTGTACTCGACCTGGTATAGTCTGGCATAGGCTCTTAACTACTTCCACAAATAAATAACTAGACTATGATATTTATTCATAGACCATAACTAACAAATATTTTGAGAAGGATTAGTTAATTAATAGAATAATCAAAAATTAAATTTTATGCAGTTAAATGAGCCTAAACAAGTCATGTGATTGTATGAGAGTCCAAATAAATTGAAAGTGGTGATCAAAGATGTGAGGTGATGAGTTGTGGTTGAACAAATGAATTCTCCACAACATACTTGTGCTTTGGGAAAACATTGCCCCATGCATGTTTGTTGTTCATCCACTACCCATCCTCAAACATCATTGATCACCTTATCCATTTTACATGGACTCTCATACGATCACATGACTTGTTCAAGCTCCTTTAATTGTATAAAATCTAATTATTTATTATCTTATTGATTAAAAAAATCCTTCTCAAAATATGTGCTAGTTATGGTCTATGAATATGTAGCACAGTCTACTACGGTTATTAAGAAATTAGCTCCTAGTATATGCTAGACTGTCTATCTATTTGGTGAAGCATCTACCAAAAGCCTGAGAAGGCATCGATTATAAATAAGGTCTATGAAACAAGACCAGCAGTAAAAAAAAAAAAGTCAGATTTTTACAACAGTCATAAAGTACACGTCAAATCAACACCCAATAGTAATATCTCACTTTTTTTTTTATAAAAGGAAGGCAACACTCTCATTTTTTTTTGTATTTAATTTTTGTTAACAACTACAATGTCTCAAGCATCCCAAAAATCAAATACAAAAGTGTCCTACATATGACATTGTGGCAATTCAGCTGTTTTTAGGACGTCACGCACCGATTGAAATCCAGGTCAAAAATTCTTTAACTGTGCGGTTGGAAAGGATAATAGCGGATGCTCTTTTTTTAAGTGGCTTGACGAAGACTCACCGACGAGTAGCCCATTGACATCAAATTTTTGAGGCGCTTCCAAGTGTCATATACTCCAAAGGCTTCGGGAATACAAAGAAAATAGAGATCTACTCATGACATTGCTAAAAGAAGCCGAAGAGCAAATAAATTACTCGAAAGGATTGCTAAAAGAAGTCAAAATGGAGAGGGATCAAGTAAAGCAAAGGCTGATTTTGACCGAGGAAAAAGAGAAAGGCCTAAAAAATTTATTGTGTGGTTTGTTATTGGTGTTGGCTTTCTAGAAAGGTGTAATAGGGATATAGGAAACTGAAT
This sequence comes from Capsicum annuum, assembly GCF_002878395.1. Lineage (NCBI taxonomy): Eukaryota > Viridiplantae > Streptophyta > Magnoliopsida > Solanales > Solanaceae > Capsicum > Capsicum annuum. The sequence continues at coordinate 213,294,912 of NC_061121.1, forward strand.
AAATAGATGTAAGGTTTCTTAAATCAATCCTGGGCGTAATCTATAATTAATAGAGAATTATGTCTATGTCTTTTATCATCGACCTCCATAAACTATGATAATTACGGTAAGTAAATATATGAATTACTCAATCGATAGAATGTCAAGTCTATAAATTATAGAGAACAACTTCTATTATGTTTCCAATCAACAACTATAAATTAGGAAAATAGCTGAACTGGTAACGCAATGCAGCCAACTGTTTAATCTAACTAGACAATGAAATAACTGAACATTATTTCATCAGTAAATGTCATCATTGACATGTCAAATATATGTCATTCAATTATCCATAAAGAAAAAAACACTAAAAAAATAAATCATTAAGAAAATTGTTTGTTCCAAATCCACAAAACTACTTATTTTCTTGATTGAGTTCCGCAACAATACCCATCACATCCACTTCTTTTTCTTTATGTTTTTTCTCCTCTTCTTCAACTTCTTTCTTCTCATTTTTCTTTTCTTCTTCTTTTGATGATTTCTTCTCTTCTTTAGTGTTTTCAACCTCCTGTTCGACCACTAATTCTTCTTCAACTCCCTTCTCTTTTTTGTCCTTTTCTGATTTCTTTTCACCATCTTCTTTTGTTTTCTCCTCATTTTCTTCTTCTGCTTCAGCTGTCATCTCCTCATGTTTTTCTTTTTCTTTTTCTTTTTCTTCTTTTTCTTCTTTTGCATCTTCTTCATCTGCTGCATTCTCCTCTTCCGTTTCTTCTTCTTTCTACTCTTCTTCACCTTTTTCATCTGCTGCAGCCATGTCCGTCACTATGACTACAAGTTCTTTGAGGTTTACTTGATGTCGGCTACGAGGGAGATTGTCCAGGTGCACTGTATTATTTTGAAAGGATTACAAAACATATGCAACAAAATTAAATTAGAAGAGCAAAAAATAAATTAATTTACCTTCTTCTTGTTTCTTCTTCTTCTTCTTCTCGATTCTCCCCAGCCTCTCATCTCTAACAAAAGAAGTAATATCCAGTAGACTTTTCTCGAGCAAAGCAACGCGCTCGCGAAGGTCATCGTCATTAGAAGCGTCTGGTGAAGGTTTGAGTCCACTTGAACCAGCATGATCACAAACATGTGATGGACTTGGAACATAATGGTGGTCACCCAAATCTTCGTCTTCGTCCGCGACCTCTGCTGATGAAGTCAGGACAGTCACGCCTTTTAGCTGCGCCTTCAACGCATAGATGAACGTATCCTTAACTTTGTCCGTGTATGGCTTAAAAGTTTTCATGTATCTCTACTTCATCTCACGGACAGTAGGGGTAAGGTACGGGTGCATAATCTACAAAAAATAAAAATAAATTACACGACATTTGCTAATATAATAATATTTGTATCATATCATAATAAGTATAATTTTACCTTTGTTTTGTTTCCTTTGTACTTAAACGGGCTGCCTTCCATTATGTTGTTGCACTTTGACGTGTGCCATCAAAGAAGACGAGGAATAGGCAGGGGAGAATCCAACGACTTGCCGGCGTACCTTCCCAGATGAGAAAAGGCCTCATATATCTAAACCTGCAATCAATAGAAGCACAAGTAAGTCTACAGTGTCTATGTATTATTGCATAAATATGTAGGAGTCTATAATAAATCAATAGGATGGTAGATTATAAGTACCAAAAACGCTCAGAAAAAGCCAAATAACTCGTACGATGCATTATTTCTTTTGACAAAAGTTTCTTTCTACTTGGTTAGATTAGTCTTAGTTTTTCAGATAGTTCAAGGTCAGCTCAAAGGACTTTTTCCCCCATGGATACCCCCCGAAGAATTCTAAATCAGCCGCCATCTTGATGTGGTCCGAATCCATCTTTTTTGATGGGTCTTTTGCCAGTAGCATCGCGTGCACAAATCAAACCAAAGCACACTTCAACTTTTGTTGATTATTCAGCCAATTACCTTTCATCAGGCTAATCAACTTTGCAGCAGTAATGCTCTTGTTTTTCGTCACCTTAAAATGAAAGCTTTCTCTATTTTGGAGGACTTTGTTCATTTTTAATTCACGGGAATATGCTGATCAATTCAGCCCTGTAATCAAAGCAAATTCCTTTAAGCCGAAATAAACTGGCTTATTGTTTACACAAAATCAAATTTTATGCAGTTTTTTTTTTTTTATACGTCGCAGTAACATATAATGAACCATCTGTCTATTAAACTTAAAATGTTCCAGCATATGCCTCAAGTATCTGAAACATGTCTTCTTAAAATCATAATACAATTTTTGTTCAACAAGAACCCATCTAAACTCTCAATACACGACCATTCTTTCTCTCACAGAAATCTTTGCAGGAAAAGAGCCAAGATCATCCATCCAGGTTGTTAGGCCATACGGTTCAACGAAGATATCTCTCGTACAAATTGGCAAAGATAGGGGATCCTCCTCTCCATCTTCGCTATCTCTCCTATCCTCACCATCCTCCCTATCATTTTCACTTTCTTCTTCGCTTTTACCTTCGCTATCCTCAGCATCCTCACTCTCGTGTACACCACTTTCGTCATATTCAGAAATATCGACAACAATTTTTGATTCGATTTCCGACTCCGATTCATCGACTACAAATTTTTTTCTCTTGAAAAATTTTCAAAACTTCTTCGGATTTTCGCTTTCTACTGGTAGAAGCAATGGAAACAGACCTTTTAACTACTCTTTGAACTCTTCTCACCATTTATGATCTATAACAAAAAACGAATCTGTAGTGGTCGATTTATCAACCACTGGTCTATTAATAAAAATAAACAAATGCAGCAAAAATAATTCTGCAGTGGTCGATCTATCGACCACTGATCTATTAAGAAAAACGGAAAAACGCCTCACATCAAATATGCAAATCAAGTTTCAACTTCACCAGATATTGGCAGTGCAATTCACAACAACAAGAACACCATTAAAATGGGTCCAATTCAGTACAAAAAATTTAAAATCAAACGTAATATAACTACAAAAATTGAAAAAATTTCTAATCATTATCCAAAGCAAAACCCGATTAAACTTGCAAATCGACAATGTTAACTAAAAACACTCAAATTTCCACTAATTCAACGAAGAACAGTACAATTTTTATCAAAATCGAAGAACCCCAATACAAAGCGTCATCGAAAAAAATTACTAAAATGGATCTAAAACTGATTGGGGAAGAAAATTACACTTACCTGAGCAAGAGAAATTGAAAAATTTCGCCTGAGGAAGCAAGAATCAACCAAATTGTTTTGTTCGAAAAAATAGAAACCAAAATCGGGAGAAGGAAGGTTTTGAGGAGAGAGAAATGTGTACTTGAAAATATTAAATGATTTTAATAAATATTTTGAAAATGGAAAAATATAAAAAGGGACCATGTTGTAGTTTTTAAAAAGTTGTATTTTTTTCCTAAGTTTTAAAAATATTAAGGAACCCATGACCCACAATTCTGGCCCACTTTTTACCTTTTTCAAGACCTAACTTTAAAAAATAAATCAAAATAAAATTTGGTGTTTATGACTCAAAATAACTTTTGAAAATGGGTAGAAATCAAAATTGTTTCCCATAACTTCAGTAAAAAAAAGTTCGGAGTTTGGCTCTGTCAAGCCTATAATGTCAGTTAAAAATGTGAAATAACTGAATTATTTGGAAACTTTTTTATTCTTAAATTAGTATAAATGTCTTTGGCAATTTTTGCTTTTTAAACACGGTTGAGGTCAAACTTGTGATGCATCTCTGTAGATGAAGATCTAGAATTTTAAATTAGCGGGTTTAAATAGGTTAAAAGTATATCTTATACACTAGAAAGATTTACTTTATGATCTGCAACAAATTGTACGTCATGCTTAAGCAAGTTTTCTTGGTTAGTGATTGTTATATTTGTTCAATGGTAAATTGGTTGTAACTCGTGATTTTTAGTCAGAAGATTCAAAGTATAAAAATATGAACAAACGAAGAAGTCAAGGAAATTCAACATCTTTTCTTGCTAAGTAAATTTTTTTATTCACAAACCAAAGTTGCAGATCTGTACAAGCTATATATACCAACCAAAGTGTATCAAGCCCCACCAAAACTTTGGTTCATCAAAGAAAACAAAGCTATAAAGGCCTAAGCTAATGGAAACATTAATATGAATGTGCTCATGAAAAAACTAGTACTTTCTGTTACCAAGACCTCGTGGGTTATCTCTACAAATGATACATCTTGCAGCCAACTTCCTATACATCTACTAGCATAAAAAATATTCAACAATATATCTAAGTATATTCAATGCACAAGACAAAAAAGACTAATATTATTAACACTTCATAATATCAATAAAACAATACTTCAGTTTCCAACTTGAAGTTTAATAAGCATGAAAAGATTGACAAACAAACAGAAACATAAGCTCAAGGCCTCAAAACACTTTGAGCATAATAACATATTGTAATTAGTTGCAGATATCTCTTGTTAGATAACTACAAAGCAAGAGTGGATCTATTAAAAAAGCCGTGAATGTATCAAATAATTAGATAAATAACACTGTTAGGATTAGTTACAAGTTAATATAGTCGGTAAAGATAGCATACTTGTTAGAAAGCTTCAGTCACATAGTTGGTGTCATTGTCCTCCATAAAGTCCTTTCAATTCGTCAGATTTTTGTCCTTGTGAAGGTTCAGTAATATCAGCAGCACTAGTGACATCATGTATGCTTCTTCTCCTCTTCGCATTGTTATTGTCAGTTAATCGAGTGTAGAACTACTGGGCATAGTTCCTTGATATAGCCCGCCAATCACCCTTTCCATATATGGCCAACCCCCGGAGAAATAACCTAAGAAAGGAAAGAAGATTATAGAAGTTACTAGCATTGGAATATAATCCATGCAAGACAATATCTGCTAAAAACTAATGCATTCTCTCAATCAGCACATTCTTATGCATTGTCATTATGATAATATAGACATTTTTGGCTTCCATCTAATGTAAAATGAACACATCTAATAAGTTCAGGTTACCAAGTTCGGAGTTATTTTAGCATTACTGAGTACTGACCACCTAAACCCAGCCAAAACAACACAATATAGACTAGTAAGGTGCCACTCATTGGATGTTAATTTGATCTTTAATGGATCATCCCACTTATCAAGAAAGAAATGTCCTCACTCACCACATGATTCATTGTTGCGATAGTCCCTCTCTATTAAATCCTTCTCAAACTGTAGAAGAATATATTCTCTTATCTTGAGAAAAATGGAATCGAAGAATAAGAAACCCTACTTTTTGTTTATTTAAAAGAAGGATATGAAAAACCACACCAAGAAAAGAAAAGAGAAATATACATAAGTATCGCATACTGGAAAGTCTTTCCAGTACACAAATTTTCTCTAGTCTATTTGACCTAATCATTTATTGTCAGCATCTAACTGCCTCTTCAGTCTTTGCACAGTATTCAAAATTCATAAGGTGCTAAAGAAGAAACTAGAGGTTTTTGGTTGAAAGTGAACTAATCCTGGTGGCGATATACCTATATTGTTCCCATCACTGTTCAGTGATTATTCTAAACAGTTGAAATTTGGAAAATGTTTTTGTGGCTCGCGGGCAGTATATTGGATCTTCATACATATTGGAGATGGCACCTTTTGATGATTTTCATACAGCTCTTGAAAAGGATATGGGAAAGAGAGGAAGGCAACCCAAACAACTTCTTAAATTCTAAAAGTCATGGCTACTTAGCTTTGATCTAAAACTAGTGCAAGTATGAAAATTACTCTAATTTGAGTGATGCAATCATAAGCTGTACCTGTATAAGCCTACATAGTTATTGGTTTGGAAATTCATGTCATCGATGATAGTCGTACCGCAGAGAGTTTTAGCTTTGTTACCGTGCAGACCTTTTTGGTAACACTAAGCCAGTTAAGATGGGTTGACATGGGGGAATCTTTGAGAAATACTCCCTGCCTTTCATTTTAGTTGACCCTCTTTCTAAAAATATCTGTTTCAATTTAGTTATTCGTTTCATGAAATCAACAAAATTTTATTATGCTTTTCCAATTCTATCTCTATCATTCAATGACTAAACAAAGTGTATATACTCAAATTTATATTTTCAAAGCATAATTAATAACGCTAATTTGAAAAAATAAACCTCTATTAAATATTTTTCTTAATGGATGTACCAAGTCTCTAGGGGCTAACTAAACGGACGGAGTAATTAGACAATTGGCAGTGCCACTCGTTGTGGCATCTCTCTGAAGAGGTTCAATTCAGTATTCCAACAACCTCCAACTTGTTTACAAATTGACCGCCACTGTTAAGTTTTTTCATTTAACATTCTTGTATATCAACACTTCAGATGTATTATTGGGGTGTGACAGTGATGCTAAGTTACATCTGAGATTTTCACTTAAGAGGCTGAAGCTATAAGCATCCAATGATCTAATTTAAGTCATGAAATGAGGAATGTGACCTCAAAAATCAAGTTCGTTCTTAGACCAGATGGAGCAGAATGTGGACTTTCTCGGCTCTAGTTTTGTATTACATAGTATTGTAAAATAATATTAATATTATGAAATAAATATTTGAGCAACTAATTATGCACAAAAGAATAAAGTACAACTTTCTGTGAATGATCAATGTAGATTGTCGATGCTGATATGTTTGTCGAATTCAAAATGAACATTTAAAGTTTAAACATGTCGGATGTTAGGAACTGCATAGGTCACAACTTACGTAAAATATGTGTGAAGTTGGTCTTGACAAGACATTGTATATCTGAAGTCTTGCCAAGACCATAATTTCAGTAGAAATGTCTAAAGCTTGACTTTGTCAACTTCACACCTTCGATAAAGTATTTGAAGAGTGGGTTGACAAGCTATACCAACTTAAGAAAAAAATAAAAAATTCCAACTTAAAGACAAAAGTGTCTGATGTTTGATCTTCACAAGGCCCATTTCAGATAAGAATATCCAAAGTTTGTCAAACTTTAGATGTGAATTTTTGTGACTTCAATACCATGTCTGAAGTTATACTTGAAGTTGGTAAATTGCCAACTTTCTAGTACAAAATAAATAACGACCTCAAAAGCGGATATTTGATGCTCTTTGTCCAGAGTTGGGTTCAAAACAGTCATGAAGTGTAATATAGCGTCAGTAATATGTGAACAACCAATAGACTGCCCTTGGAGTACCTGAATTCTTTCTGCACTTTTTTATTCTTGAATATAATATCTTTGGCAATTCTTGCTTTTTGAACATGGTTAGACGTCAAGCTTGTGTTGCATCATTATAGACGGAGAGGTAGAATCTGGAATTAGTGGATTTAAATTGGTTCAAGTATATCTTGTACAGTAGAAAGATTTACTTTATGATCTGCAACAGTTGTAAAACATGCTTAAGCAAATTTTCTAGGTTAAAGATTGTAATATTTGTGAAGTCAGGATTCTTACTTCGAGGGTTCAAAATATAAACAAGTAAATAAACGAAGCAATCAAGGGAAAATTAATGTTGGACTTATATATGTAGTGTAATTTTTTGATGAAGGGTACTCTAGCTTCACCCCTGCTCAATGGCTGCAACGAAAAGCAAACTTTTATATGAAAGGATACTAATTTGAGCATAATCTATGTTGCTCGGACTCTTCAAAAAGGTCGGAGACAGGCACCAAGCAACGTTTTTCCTGCCTAGAGTAGGATTCAAGATTATGTTTGCTTCATAGCTTTTATGTTTGTTTCATGGCTTGCAATCGATAAACTGGTGGTGGCTGATGTCAGTGAAAGAACAAACTTGCCAAGCTCCATTGGTATTACTGCTCATTTACCAGAGGATAAACCTGTTTTTGTATTATTGCTCGATGGTTCATAATCGAATATAGTAATGCAATGGATTAATGGAGAAATGGAGAAACCAACAACAAAAACAGCATATCCAGTGTAGTCCTACAATTGAGGTTTGAGTGTGGGGTGTACGCATACCTTCTACCTTTGTGGAGTAGAGAGGCCGTAATCAATAGACAAAGATTCTTCAGGAGAGTACAAGCGGAAAAAAAACTACTTATACAGGCTAAATTGAAGGGAAATGCAACTCAAAAGTGATCAACATAAATTCAAGGCAAAAAACAGCAAATCAAAATTGTAACATCAATACCACTATATTATCAAACTCTTATACAACAACATTTTCGCAAATTATCACTTTTTTTCATTCTTATTGTTCTTCCGTCCTATAGTTTTGTTTACAAACAGCTTTGAGTTTGTAAACAGAAAACGACTAGCCTTTTACAGAAACTTTTGAATGGGGGGAGGATTCTTGAGTAGAATATGAATCCATTGATTATCCCCATCATGTGCGCACTCTCCCCGATACAACCCCGTGTATGAGGGGAGGAAAACCCAAACTCTCCAAGCTCACCTTGAATGAATAATCAAACAGACGTTACAAATGGCTAACCTGCCAAAACCAAATCACACTCCATCATTGATGAAACAAGCTATTGAGGAAATATGTATGGATCATCACTTGGTTGTATCGGGATCAAACTTTAGAGCCTCGTTCCATATGAGCTCCTTTATGTCTTCCTCGCTTAGAGAAGCTTGTTCAAAGTCGAAGTTGAAAGGAGAAGAGCAAACTGGTTCCTCGTTTATCTCATGGAGACTTATCATGTATGGATGATTTAACGCATCCTCAACTGCATGCATGTGAAATCGACAGAAGAATGGATGAGTAAGAAACAAGTTAAGAAAAGAACTTCTTTATGCAGTGGTTGCCAATGAGCATACCAGTTATACGTTTAGCTGGATCAAAAACCAACATCCTTTCTGCAAGATCAAGTGCTAAAGGGGACACATCTGGGAAATGCTTGGAAAAGGGTTGTTTTGGAACTCGAGGGAGCTGCTTGACGTACTTCCTAGCATTGTCACTCCTTAGGAATCCAAGATCAGAATCCTCAGGTGAACCTAATAGCTTATTACAGAAAAAAGCAACAAACAGGCATTATTATTGGTCTATAAAGACGATGACAAAAAAGTAAATCTACTCAAAATGACCCTTATAACAACATACCCAGTGTAATCCCGTAAGTGGGATCTCTGGGGAGGGTAGGATGTACCAGACCTTATCCCTACCTTTGCAGGGTAGGATCTCTCCAACTCTTAGGATCTCTCCAACTCTTACTTTGTTATTTCTCTAATTTCAAAGCTAAAAACCAACAACATGGTATCAGATTCAGGCCCATCCCAAATCTTTGTTCACCGATGTTGGACCCTCATATTATATTGTCCATGCTCCAGTTAACGAGGCCTGGGCGTGCGGGGAGTGTTAAGTATCCTACATCGAAAATGGGATGGGTAATTGGTCTCCTTATATGGACTTGGACAATCCTCTCCTCATGAGCTAGCTTTTGAGGTTGAGTTAGGCCCAAGGTCCATCCAACAACATGGTATCATAGCTAGGCCCACCCAAATCTTTGTTCACCGATGTTGGGCCCCCATATTATATTGTCCACGCTCCAGTTAACAAGGTCTGGGCGTGCGGGGAAGTGTTAAGTATCCCACATCGGAAAAGGGGATGGCTAATTGGTCTCCTTATATGAACTTGGGCAATACTCCCCTCATGAGCTAGCTTTTGAGGTTGAGTTAGGCCCAAGATCCATTCTTTACACACGACCGTCTCCAATAGACCCTCTCAAAAGAGTAAAAGAACAGGATAAAAAGCAAATGATGCAACAAATAGTAATAAACACAAGCTATGTACTCTGGCTAATTTAGGACAGGATACAACTATATATAAGGGGAAGTAGATATACCTTAATGATAAGCCCCAATTGCTGAGCATAATCTCTGCCGGGAAAAAGAGGTTCTCTCTTAATGAGTTCCATCAAAATGCAACCAACTGACCAAATATCGATTGTTGCAGTATATTCCGTACAATTGAGTAGCAACTCGGGTGCCCTATACCATCGGGTAACAACATACTCGGTCATAAAATCTGCTTCTGAAGTGGTCCTAGCAAGCCCGAAATCACAAATCTTGAGGTCACAGTTTGCATTAAGTAGCAAATTGCTAGGTTTTAGATCCCGGTGTAGAACATTAGCAGAATGTACATACTTGAGTCCACGTAATAATTGATAGAGGAAGTACTGAAAAGCATCATAAAGAGGATATTACAAAACTTCGCCAAACCAAAGTGAATATTCCGTTGTGAGAATATACACAATATAACTAGCACATAGATTAAAACAATAAGTCATGGATTTATAAACTAGCCAGTGGTGCACCATTCAAACTCGATGTATGATCAGCCTCACTGAATAATATCATAATTTAAACTACCATCACATTTTCTAGTACTGAGATACTGAAAACTCAGGTATCAAGCAATACAAGTAAATAAAGACGGATTGAATGGACATTGACCAAACTGACTTGGTGTAAATTACGACTGCACAAATATGGTAAAGCTTGGTGAGGCAATAAGTAGTTCTTTTTTGTTTTCTTTTGTGGATGGAAAACTGTATGCAGCATAGGATATAGATACTGACAAATTGTGTTGCCAACCACAACACAAAAGAAAGAAAATGAAAAGATAAACTTAGATAAAATTTCCAATTTGTGCCTTCAACATGCAAGTAAACATAACCAATCTCATTCAGAAGGAATCAGATTGTGCTCTCAAATTTTCTCTCATGTGTTATTAGAAGTCAGGGAATTGGTTTAGAAACAAGCATGAACTGAAAATAGCATCAGATACAGGAGGTTACCAATTGATCTCCCTTAAACACCATAAATGAACCAGCTACTAAACATGCTTGTGAAAGGAGTTACTCCCTCCGGCTAAACTTTGTTTGGCACTATTTCCTTATTAGTCCGTTCAAAAGAGAATGACATATTTCTGGATTTCCCTAATATTAAGGCACAAAATGACATGTAGAAGACTTTCAAAAGCTTATAGCTACAAATGTTATGGCATATTTATGACCACAAATTTAAAAGGTCTTCATTTCTTTCTTAAACTCCAATCCAAGTCAAACTACGCTAGACAAATCGATATGGCGGGAGTAGCTAATGTGCTAATCAAACCAATGCAGTAGTGATTGGACTAGCAATTGCCTCCTCGAAAATTTCAGAACCCTCCAGACTCCCTCAGAATATCCCAAATGTTAATAGATATAGCAATATCTAATCTTCCCTTTGCTTCCCCCAACACTCATAGTAGTAGTTCATTGAACATCTTCTGCTGAGAACACCATAAAGAGTGAAATGAACTTTCAAGTTCGGTAGCCATCTTCAAACCTTAAAATGGATAATTTGGAGTCTGGAGTTCGTTGTATACTAGTGAATATTCAAGTTCTATCTCGTTCTCACTATTTCTGTCAAATAAGTCCAGGATAGTTAGGATGATCAAATTGCTTTTCTTGTTCAAGCACGCCAATTTTGCAGGTGCTAGTCTATTAAACTTAGAAATGTGTCAAGGGATATGATCCATTTCCAGTGTGCAACTTAATAGCGCATCATGAAACAACGAATCAGCATAACCAGCTTGTTTGATCTTCCCATTGAGCATCAATTATAATTGCTCGTATAACAAATTATTAAGACATTCTATTCACATGAAAATTGGATTTTCTAACTGTCACCAAGTGCTAGTTATACAACAACAACAATAATATACTCAGTGAAATCCCACAAGTGGGGTCTGGGGAAAGGTAGAATGTATGCAGACCTTACCATTCAAATAATGATTGCTATACATTATTTAAAATTAGTGATAAATAAGCATAAGTAGACAGACAGACATACTTGACAGTGATCTTCTGTGAGGGCCTGTGAAGAGCGTATTATTTGATGCAGATCTGTATCCAGTAGCTCATACACAATATATACATCATTGAATTCCTCTCTGTCTGGTGGTCTCACTATATCTTTTATTTTTATGATCTGCAGAACCAGTACAACAAGATCAAAATATATGAATATTGATAACCAAATTAATGATTGTACTGAAAAATACACCAGAGGCAAAGTTATAAGCTTCACTTCAGAAACGACTGAATTAAAAAATAGTCTTTATACGGAGATACATGAAAGTCACACTTAAGAGCTTCCACTAGAACTCGGATGACAAAAGATATACTGGAAAAGGAGTGAAGGGAGCTGAAATGAATCCTCTAATATTAAGCACTAAACTAGTTAGCAATTAAATTGAGAATACATTTTCATGATCCATGTGGGAAAGAAGTTTGATCTCGCGAAGGGTCCTCTTTGCATCAATTCTATTTTCAAATGCATTCCCAATTTTTTTGATTGCTACCTCCTCTTTTGTCTCCGAATTTATAGCACAGCTGCAGGGAACCCAGAAAAAGTCAATTTGCTACCCAGTAAGACTAACAAGAATAGAAACCAAATCAAATCAATAATTCATCAGTAGTTATCCCAATAACATAAATAAAACCTATAGTTTGACACTTGTTTCTCAATATCACTAAGGCAAAAAGACTTAAAATTTATGCACGACTTACTCACAACAGAAAAAGTCTCAATAGATGACCCAATCATCACAGTTTTTATATTCTTTTTGAGACTGGAAGACATGCATATAGACATTTGAGCTATGCAAGTACACACAGAACCCAAAAGATCACTAATTCACCATAGTTATCCCAATTAACATAAATCCTATACTTACTGACACTTGTTTCTCAATCTCACCAAGGAAAAAGACTTCAAATTTATGCACGACTTTACTCGCAACAGAAAACGGTCTCAATTGATAACCACTCATCGCAGTTTTTCTGTTCTTTCAAGGCTTATCGGATGCTGCTAGTGAAATATCCCTTCTGGCTATATTTTCTGTAACTCCATCCTATTTCATGAAGTATTTTCCCCGTCTTAACAACAGCTACCCAATATTCAGGGGATTCTTGAAGCAATAACACGTTGATCTAGTCATCACTCGAGCTAGCAAGGGCTATCTAAATTGGTTCGTTTCATCCGACAAGCCCCAATTGCATCATAGTAATTCGAAAAAAAGTGGTTCTTTCATATACTTATAGTAACTATTTTCACTTTTTTTTTTTAATTTTATTTTTATTTTGATAGTTTCTGCTATTATATGGAATGTATCTATTTGCACAAATGCCTCGACAGACATGGATATAGATATTTGAGCTATGGAAGTACAGACAGAAACTCGAAATATCTCACAATAACACCTAACTTCAAGAAATTTTAATATTCAAATAACACACACATGAGCTGATCCAGGAATATGCATTCATTTCTATCAGCTTGGACATTGTTTGTGATGTGCACCACAGACATAAACCCAATTGACTACAACAACATATCTAGTGTAATCCCACAAATGGAGTCTGGAAGAGTAGTGTCTACGCAGCCTTACCTCTAGCCCGTGAAGATAGAGAGGTTGTTTGTGATAGGTCCTTGGCCAAAATAACCAATATAAAAAGGGATCTTTACGCAAATAGCCCATCAGATTCACTGTTTACTTTTTCTAGCCAATTACATAGATGATACACTAGCTATACATGGATTATAAATATATGATACATCTGCTGGCTATTTAAAGTTTATCCGTTTAGGTTAATTCTTCAATTAAAAAACAGTATCAAACCCAAACTGATTCTATATTCAAAATCCGCAATATTCACACAAACAAAATTCATATGTACATAAATTCAAAATCATGAATTTACCAAACAATGCCGTAAGCGCCACGTCCGACGGGTTGAATTGGAGGAACATACTTTGAAGTAACCTCAAATAAATTACCAACAACATTGTACTCAACATATTTGCCATCCCGTGTTGGATTTCCTTTTATTTCATCCGAGGTTTCAATGTTTTCACTTTCCATTTTTTGCTCTGTTACTCTCTGTATCACTTTTTTTAACTTCTGACAGAATTTGTTTTGGGATTTGAAGAATCTTAAGGAGCTCTGTTCAAATAGCAAAGAGAAAAGAGTGGGGAGGGAAAAGTGTGAACGGACACAAAGTTGGTCTTTTTGCGTGGTTAGTGGGCCCTACCCGACCCGCTTGCTTTTTGGGCTTTTGTGTTTGAATTTTGAACGGGATTCCCTCCCTCCCCACCTTAAAGGTGTTTGGGTGGTGGTTAATGTTGGTTTGGTTTTTTATTGAATAAAAATCAAATCAATTATGCCGATCTATTAAAATTATAAATCAAATTAACATAAAATCAATTTTTTCAATTTAGGTTTTAGTCGGTTCTTTCGATTTTTTGTATAATCTTTATTTTTTACAATTATATTGTGATTGAAGACTAGATCAAGTATGTTTTCACTCATGTGCTAATGAAAAAACTCAATTATGAAAAATTGAGGAGCGAAAAACTCTTTTGAAACTAAAAAGTAAGATGAAGAGTGAAAAGTTTAGGCTTTTTTTTTTTCAAACGCCAAACCAACCAAATCAAATCATAAGTCGATTTTTTTTCTCGATTTGGTTTGGTTCTTCGGTTTGGTCCGTACATCCCTACCTATAGTATTGTATTGTTTACTTAAAGGTTATACACATCGACATATATCTTAACTAGGCACATCTTTTTACTTTGATAATTAAAATAGACAGTATTCATTTTAAACATCTAAAGTAGCCATTAACTGTGTCATTTTGACACTTTTTGCCCTGTTGGCAGATCGTGAAAATCACGCAACCAAGGTGTGTTGAAGCACCATTTTTACCGACTTGACGTCCGATTTGGCCCCTAATAGTAAATTTTCCCATGCCCTTATATATCTATCTTCTTTCCTATTCTCAATTGTAAAATTTAGCCCTAAATTTCTAAATTTTCTCTCTCTTATTCATCTTTTATTTTTTTTTCACTATCCAAATTCTTCAAATTATCTATATTTGGTTTCTTATTTCAACAAAAATTTAGTGGGCGTTTGACCATGAAAATTAAAAATTTTGAAGTTAGAGTTGGAGTTGGAGTTATGTTTGTACATAATATAATTGAAGTTGTTTTTAAATTTTTGCGAGAGAAGGAAGATAAAAAAAGTAAATGTTTTTTTGTTTTTCACTTGTTCAAATACAATTCAAGTTGTGTTTGAAATTTTTATGGCCAAACATCAACTTGGAGTTGTATTTGACATAAAGTGAATTTTTTTTTTCAAAAAAGTGAAAAAGTTTCATGGCCAAACAGGGCCCTTAATTTTTTTTTCAAAATTTTCAACTAAACTTGACAATGTCGAGCTCGTATTTCATGACGTTGTGATATAGATTTTTGATATTATACGTGTGGTCATGAAGAATTATTGAAAACTTCTTGAACTCAACAAAATTCAGGTCGTAGATTTTTTACTTGTAAAATTTTAAAGATAATTTTTTTTATTTAATAGTTGATTAATTATTGACTTGTAATTGTTTTATAATTGAAGCCTTGTTTTTATAGAAATTGGGTGGCTGTGATTACATTATTGGTATGAAAAATGACACTCTTCACAAACAAATTGGGTGATTTGAAATTTGTTGAAGAAAGTCAAGGAATTTGAAGAGAAACAAAATCGAGTAAGAAGATACTATATTATTGACGTCATTGTTACTGGTTTGGTGTTGTTGGGCATATGAAAATTCAAGCCTAATTGTTGAACTTTTCATGGTGCCATTGCTACTGGTGTGATGTACCAAAATTGTTGGTTTTCATGGTGGTTTAGCTGTACTATTTTGATGTGTATTTAGCTGCTATTTAGGTGCAGTTTTTATATGTAATCTTGGCCATGTGACATTTCTTCCATTTAATGTAATGAAGTATTTATTTTGTCTCTAAACATTTTTAATATTGTGGTCAATGATTTATAGTAAAAGATGTTGTCAAAGTAGACAAGCAACACAACAAAGTAGTACCAAAATCATTTTCTTAAACATGCTCCTATAACGACCTGAAAATTTGATGAAATATATAAAAGTTTATGATTTTGTGTGATTTAACTGTTTTACCCCTCCTCGTAGTTGCATTGTGGTATTTTTGGGGTAGGGGTGATTGGCATGGTTTTGATGCATTTTGGTACCTTTTGTGTGATATTGTGATTTTTTGTGGCTTCGGGAGCCTTATTTTAAACTTATGTAGATATCTTTTGATCTGTATGACGGATGGTTGAACGAACTGCACCAGTAGCTCCAAAATATCAATTTTAGGCTAGATAAACCTTCGGCTGGGCCCCGATGCACCCAAGCCCATTTTGACCTGTTGGTCAAAAAGTTAAAAAATTAGAAATATGAGTGTGTGACCCACATTTGGTCGAAATAACCTCGGATGAAAAATTCAAATTTGCTAATGCATCCAAAACATCAATTTTAGAGTGGTAGCATGTTTGATGTGATTTTACAGCTTTTAAATCTTATTTCGATTCTCGATTTGAAAAATTACGATTTCGAATTTTGGGGTCAACTTTGTGAAAATGATATTTTTTTAAAATTTTGATATCGTCATTGAGTCTGGAGCGTCAAATTTAGTGTGGTTTCATAGTTCGTTTGCATATATCGAACTCCGAATGAATTCCAAACACCCTATCAGAGTCTGGGTTGGACTAAAAAAATTTGGTTTTTTCAGATCTGGTGCAGTGTATAAAACAATTTTTTTCCCCTCTTTTTGTCCATTTTGCCCATTCTTTCACTTTTCTCTTGAGAGTTAAACCCTAAAACAGTGAGAGAGCTTAAAAATGAAGTTTGTGGGAGCTTGGGAAGCTAGATTAAAATCTATTTCTCGATTCTATTACAGATTCAATGTGAGATTTCATCCTTTTCTACTCTAATTCCTTGATTAATTTCTTAAAATTCCAAAAATCTTAGGGCTTAATTTTAAACCTTAATTTCACTCTTTTTCACTTGTATAATATTTTAATCTTATAATTACTAATTTTTCATCAATTTAACCTTCAAAACAACTTTGATTCTTGATTCTAACATGGATTTCAAAGATTTTACCCGGTAAAGCTCAAAAATAATTTTTCTTCGATCGAAATCTCATTTTGACTTGGGTTTTCAACTGTAGATTCCTAAAAACATGGGAAACAGTTTTGAAGTAAAGTATAATTTTCCCCTTCGTTTTTAAAAATCCAATTTGGGAGTTCCTTTTGACCCCGAACTAAAAGTAGTCAATATGGGTATCGTTGACTTTATTTTGACGTGTATATTCTATATTTCTTAGTTTTAGTTGATTTTGGGACCGTTCATAGAAATTAAGATTGTAGGTTCGAAGTGTAGCAGATCGATTTTGGCATTCAAGGTAGGTTATGGATTAACTCTTTCAGACTGAGTTGGGTAGTAAATGATGGTACAAAATATATGTTAAGAGTGTGAACTAATCATGAAAAATGTCTATCTATGTGATGTGCCCATATGAGGGCCTATATGTGACGTAATTGTTGAAATTGAGATATTATGTTATATGTGTGATCTTGTGGGGTCCATGTGATATTAATAGCCTTGAATACATGTGAATAATTATATTGTGTTGTTGAAATTCCTAATGTGGTACCATTGATATATTCGTACTTGTTGGCATATAAAACATGTAGAAATTCATAGATGGTGGAATTAATGAGAGGATATTGGCTCGCGTGGTTATAGAAATGTATTATTATGATTGGTTGTGAAAATACCTTATATGGTTGGTTGTGGAAATACTTATTATGATGGATCCTAAATATTGCATTATTATCCTTATGGCATGATACACATAATTATTATTTTTTGTTGTATGTTTTGTGTATACTTATTATTGTTGTTTGTCATACTTGATTTGTGTCTTATGTGCTCTAAAAATACTGAAAATAATGGGAACTCTAGAAACACTGGGGACATTGAATTTGATAACCCTCCCCGAGGGATGTACAGGGAGGATATATTGATATATTAATTGTAAATGTCTAATTATTCTATCTTCCTTTATTTGTACTTGATGATCTTGATTATACATGTTCCTCTTTTGTTCTACTTGTATGTGATATTGTGTATATTTGTATCCCTATCTGGTGTGTTGCTGTATTATATATGTATATTATAGAACTGTTAGTGCAAGCGGTATGGGCTACCAGTGTGGGACATTTTCTGATTGCAGGTGACGTTCCCTTAGTGTGTATTTTGTATACTTTATTTTCTACTTGCTCGGTGGTCCTGTGATACCTACTAAGTACAAGTGGACCTTACTCACCCCAACTTCACCCTTTCAGTGCAGATTCAGGTTTGGGTGTACCTCAGGACGATTGATTTCAGGCGCCTTCTAATTACCCAAGGTAGTGATTGGACATTCCTACGTTTGGAGTTCACCTCTATCTTTCTATATGAGTTATGTCTTTATTAGTATTCGGAGACAGAGATTGCTTCTTTGTTGTTATTTTCCTATGTATTCGACTCATGGATTGTATTAGAAGTTCTTACGCTATTGACACCTGATTTTGAGAATTTATGGTATTTGAATAAGTTCTTTCTGCATTGTTATGATTACTTGTATGGTTCGACTTTGTTCTGGAAGCCTTACCTTGGATATTTCTGTCTTTTTCCTTTTTGTATTAGTTTGGATGATAGGCTTAATTGTCAAGGTACGTCGCAACAAGTGCCATCATGACCCTTGTTTTTGAATCGTGATAGCTCCATATTGATCTCAAATTAATACCAACTATAACTTCATAAATATGCTTCAAATTGAGCCAAACTAACACAAAATTCATCTTCATAAATATGCTCTAAATTGAGCTCAAAATAACATTAAAAAAATAGCTTCATATTGAGCTCAAAGTATGCAGAACCTGTATTAATAGGCTTTAAAATCTAAGCAACTACTTGTTTATTGCTATTCACCAGTAGCAGATTCTAAGAAACAACATAAACTAATTGTTTGTTTTGTACTCCAAATTACAGAAAATCAGAACACATCATCAAAGTAAGATACTTCATCTTGACTACTACTTCGTCTTCTTTTTATTTGTCATCCGTTGCAACTGATTGGTGGGAATAACATCTCTATTTTACCATCTCAAGCCTCTAAGCTTATATCAAGATCAATCCCTGTAGAATTTACATCCTTATAAGTTATACCAGTTTGCAGATTCTTTGACTTCATATCCCTGGCTGTATTTTGTGAAAAAAGAAACAACATTAGTATATTAACTTAGCCATTGATTTTTTTAGAAATAAATAAAGTTGGAGTTAACTTACATTCAGTATTTGGGTTTCCTTTGCACCTATGTAGATCCCAAATCCAGCATTTTTTGGTCTTTTTGATCCACCTTCTCCAGCATCTTCTATACTTGCAACTCTCCCTCTCTTCTATCCAATATTTTCTCTTCTTCTAGGAGGTAGTTAACTCTTGATTCCTTGTGTAATAAGGATTATTATATCACCACAAAAATTTGATCTGATAGATTTTTTGAAGCTCCTAACTCATGTTTGTATCAACACAAACTGTTGTTGAAGATGCAGCTTAGCTTGAAGATATTGGTGCATGTTGACTTGAGCTATATTGTGCTAATTTTTTTGCGAATGTTGATGAAGGTTTTCTTGAGCTTCTAGAATGGTTACTTCCTTGAGAACTTTGACTAATAAACTTGGTCCCTTGGCTAATAAGTGCTTGTGGATTTGGATTAGGAACCTATAAACTCAAACATAACAGTTAAACAATAAAAAAATTCAACTTTTAAAATTAAGTTTAAAGTGACTGTTCTACCTTGAAATATCTTCTGTTATGGACTTGTTGATGACAGTTGGAACATGTTATTTTCACCCTTTATTTGAAGAAATCCTCATATTTCTTTCTTGATTCATGTTTGCTTCTTCTATTTCTTGCAGGCTTGTCAAGCATTTTCTTAGGTTCAGGAGGATTAATCTTTGAATTGTTTATTTCTGGCCACATCTTCATATTGGAGATTGGTTAAATGAAGTGTTTATAAGCCTTTATGAAAGTTTGCTTCTTATATCAATACTCTCCATAAGGTTCAGGCTCCTCTTCAATATGATACTATGCATAAATAACATGTTGACAAAGAATGCCTCTCAACTACCAAGTTCTACAACTACAATCCCTGCTAGTCAAGTTCATTGTATTCCTATAACCCCTTCTCCAATCTCAAATTCAACATTAGTATTTCAAATCATCTTGTAAGCCTTATCAAAGTCCTTATTCTCCTTCAATATAAGTCTATCCATAGGTAGAATATTACATATCTAAGTGTTGACAAACTTAATCATCTCCATTGTTCTAGTCATGATTTTTCTCTTAATTTTTCCTAACATGATAATAATAGATTTGTGTCTACTAACTAAGATCCATGAATTAAAGGTCACACAATGTTATTTTCAATAACATCACACTTACAATATTCATTAAAGAATGTCCTAACCTATGACTTTCTAGGATAATGCAATCAATCACCATGAATATTCTTACCTAGACTACCAAGTTGGCTCATGTAATCAAGTTCCTCTTTGAATCTCACTTTAAAACTTGCCTTGGAACATCTCCAAAACTATTTTCTTCTCTTTTCTCTCTTCTCTCTTCCACTTTTGACTCTAGTTTGACCAGATTTGTCTAGCACACCTTCTAACTTCAGCAATTGATAACAACTCAAAAACAACTGCATAAAAATTCTACATAACAAAAAGTAGTTAAATAACTGAAAAATAAATAAAATATTTTAAATAATTGTCAGTTAAGAAAATAGTTAAATATTACCTTCGTATATCAGCCATCACAGTGAAACCTGCTCTAGTACCCAACTGCAGGTTTTCTTTCAAATATTTGATAAAAAAACTTCAACTATGCTTATTTTTTTTGTCCACAAATATCCAGGCTATAGAAAACATCTGATTGTTTCCATTCTTTCCAATTGCTACTTGAAGCTTACCCTTACAGGCATTCTTTAATAAACATCCATCAAATTCTATAATTCTTCTACATCCTTTCATCCACCCTTTCTTTGATGCATCCAAACAAGCATAGAAATATACAAATAAATTTTTACTTGGGATAATTTTTCTGCCTATTCTCAGCCAAACAAAATTATCAAGATTAGCCTATTTTATCATCTTAGCATAGTCACATAATCTTGCAAACTCCATATTCTAATCTCCCAAAGACTCTCTTAGAATTTGTAACCTTACCTTATAACAGATAGTTCTACTCACATATAATTTCAATTTTTTCCTGCACAATTCTTGTATTTCTCAAATCCTCAAAGATGATTGTTTAATTATTTCATCCTAGAATCTGTTAGCAATAAATTTAATTGTACACATCTTGTTCTTATTTGATGTAGCACACTTATGTGTTGGATTATAGTTTCTTATCAAGAAATTACCTGAATCTCCATCAAGTACACAATAACACAATCAATTGCATTTTTTCTTGAATTTACATTTAGCCCTCACTATATGTGCTTCATTAGGTTTTAAAATAATTTGAACTTTATTTTTACTGCATATCTTCCCAAAGCTTTTCTGAATTCTTAGGAACATTAAAAAATATACCAAGTTCAAAAATAGAAACTCCACAATCATCAGCATACCTAATTTTACTACTACTTTTTCTTCTTGGTAAATCAAACCCACAATAGCATGCTCATCTAACAAATCAGTGTTATCAACACTATCACAGTCTGAACTATCAATATATCCTTCATTACCTCTTAATCTACACACATATCTATCTTTCTTATTTTTGTCAATGTCTTGAAAATCTTTGTCAATACCAGCTTCTCCAACTGATAGTTTTTTTTAGGTGATTTTGATTTTCTTTTAGGATTTATTTTGCTTCTACTTTCTTCGCTAAAGACTCTCAACTCTTCATCGATGTCTGAACCATTCTCATCGATAATTTTATCTCCATCTGATTCACTACTAGGCAAATTTATTTCATTTTTATTCAAATCTGGATTAAGCACCCTATCCCCATTACCATTACTATCTATACCATCTTCAGAAGAGTTATTACAATTTGAGCCTTCTAAAAGACCAATAGAATTTGTCAGAACTTCTAGCTCATCATCAATGTCATGTTAAACAGACGCATCAACTTCATCACCATATATTAAGTCTTTCACAAAGTCTAACAACTATCTATTAGAAGTAATTTGAACTAACTCGCCACCATCTATGTGTTGACAGTAAAACCCCTTCACTTTTGTGTACCTAAGATCTTCATGTAGGAAAAAAATTCAAAAAAATGAAAGTAGTCTTTATGAACAGCAGTAACAAAGATATCTAATTCATCTTTATAAGTAGGATTGGGATCGGCTACAATAGTCCCCCCATGATGAAAACAAGTCAAAATAAAGTTATTCATCATATTTCCTTCACAGCCTTCAAATAGTCTAAACAACAAAAAAATACCCAAAAACTCACTAACTTTAAAATTATCAAAATAACACTAAATTTATCAGTCAAATACCTAAAGAAATCCTAACTTTATCACTGAAATCTCCAAAAACTCTAAAGAAATTCGAACTTTATCACTAAAATTTATGAAAATCCTAAAAAAATCCTAACTGAAATCTGACAAAAAAATCTTACATACAAAGATTAAACCAAACATTTAAATTGCTTTCAATAAGTAGATCACACGCCAAGGAATATGCAGAAAAATAAAAGAAAAATCTAATAGACCTCCAATTTCTTTAATTTTGAAAACTTTAAATTCGATTTTGAACCTGACATCAACAAAATGCATCAAAACTTAATTGCAAGCAATGTACCTACAAAATACATTATTAGTAATTAGTAATCAATATGAATTCATGCAAAATTGAAACAAAATTGCGCAACATGTTTGGAACCTTACCAAGGATTTTCATCGGGTTGAAAATAAAAAATGGATAGAATGACTCATCCCTCACCTTTCCCCCTTTTAGTTTTATTAAGGGTTGATGTGGCGTGTAAAATGAGGTGGCGTCTTTTAATTGACAATTTAAATCACTACAACAAAATGCATATATAGCTATATAATATATCGTAGCTAAATATGAAAAGTTTCATAGCTAAACACTTTAGCCATAATATTTTTTTCGTTGAAGTAGCGTAACTAAAAGTTAGCTATAGAGTTTTCATGGTTTGTGGCTAAGGACAAATACCTACAGCTATGAAAAAGTTGTCTTGTAGCTGTGATAGTAAAAAAAAATCTTGCTACAAAATATATACTTATACCAAATAATTTTACTCTTTGCCACAATAAATAAAACCTATAGCAAGTTTTTATATTATATCCACAATATATTCCATTATGGAAAAAGACTTTGCAATGAAAACTTAAAATTTGTGCTAGTTTATGTTTTAGTCTTGTAATAATAATCCTTACGTTTAGCTACGTATTAGAAAATTCGTATCTATAAAACTTTCAAAACTTACCCTAAACTTTTATATTTCATTAAAAAAATATCCATGGATTATGACTCCAACTATAGTTCTATTTACACATAACTATAATTCTATTTACACAATCCCTCATTAAATATAATTTTATTACAGAGATTGTTCGGAGAATATGAAAAGATTATATTAAAGAATAGCCAGTTACTATTGTTGTTATTATTCAATTCTTTACATCGATGAATCTTCTTAACTAATTGTAATAATAGCTGGTAATTGTATTATTAAGAGTTTCATTAAAATATTGTGTCATAATTTTGAATAATGTATCTAGTTTATTATGAAAATGATAATTTTATGTCAAACTTATGATATTTTTAATATTTTTTTAGAACTCATGAGTATAAATCATGTTTCGATTTTTTTTCTAAAAAAAAAGTGAAATATGTTTTTTTTTTTAAATTATGACCAAAAGATGTTAAAACTTCATCCAAAAATGATTTTTCAAAACTATTTAATAATCTATAGCCAAATACTAGCTTAGTGTAAAGTAAAGGATCGTTTATTCCCCTGTTTAAATTTGTGATAAATAAATTTTAACGGAAGGAATACAATTTACAAATGGAAGCTATTTTACTATTTAATAATCTATAGCCAAATACTAGCTTAGTGTAAAGTAAAGGATCATTTATTCCCCTGTTTAAATTTGTGACAAATAAATTTTAACGGAAGGAATACAATTTACAAATGAAAGCTATTATATATATATAGAGAGAGAGAGAGAGAGAGTTTAATGTTTATCTTAGTACTAGATGGGCAAAGTCCGTGCTCGGCACGGATCTAATATTTTATTTTAACAGTAACGTAAAGATGTAAAACTAACATATACTTTATCCTCATCTCAAGCATCTAGCCGTTTTTCAAAAACTTCAGGTAAAGGGAGAGCATAGCACCTTTATCACATGCTTGAGTTAAAAAATATTAAAAGAAAATTGCAAAAGTTTTTGACTGTTAGTGGAAGCTAGTGTCCTTCTAAGTACAATGAATAGTCTTTGAGCATAGTCGTTGATAGTTTTTCTTTGCTTTCCATTCCTTTCGCAGACAGAAGAGAGTGGAAGAGCGAGAAAGAGCTTCTCACCACTGCTCCAATTACCAAAATGTATAGATCCGTAGGTGCTTCACTTTGTACAATGCCATCCTCTCTTATAGGAAAATACTCTGTCTTCATCTCAAAAACCTGCACAATTTAAAAACAGTAAGAAAAAATCAAATCAGCTATTTGTACTATTAAGGAAATTAGTGAAACATGTGAAATGCCAGATCGAATAGCTTTTGGCAGTGTTTTTAGAGTTTTTTGTTTCCGCAGACCTTCCGAATCTTTTTAGAACCTCAAATACTGGTGAGCTAGCATCTGTTCTTCAAGGCACACCAACATCTTATTCCTTTGTGCAAAGCTTGTGGTACCTTGAATAGTATCCCTCTGTGCGGCAAAACAATCATCAGAGATAATTCATTTAGAAAACAGACATCAGAAATTGTTCAAACTTGAGCATCAAGACAACACAATGTCCATGATATTCTATAAATGATTTGCTAATTCATGTGGTGTACTTGATTAGGCCAAAAAAAATACGTAGTAGAAAAAAAATTTATAAGAATTTTATCTAACCCTCTACTGCATGCAACACCTATGAAAACGATTGAAGACTCAAAATTAGTGAATGGAAAAATGATCTTTGTGCAAATTGGTGAAATGATATCACTATCAATATTTGTTTAATTCAAATAATAAAATATTATTTAAATTGGATATAAAGGTTCAGAAAGGAAAATTAAATCAAGATTACAGAGAGAAAGCAATCCAAGAAAGCAGCTTCTGTTATAGTTGGTGTGACACTTCACAGGCAAAGAATAGATGGTTGATGCTTTCATTCTCCACTTCACATAACGGGCAAAATTGAGTTATTGTCATTCCCAATTTGCATAGTCTATCCCTTGTGCTAAGTGTTTCTAGTGTAGTCAATCTCAAGATAATCCATATAGGCAGATGACAATTATTGCACATCGTTTTCTCCAACTCTCCTTATAAAAATGACATGTAAGTTCTATATATAACTGCTTAGTGGAGAGCTTAGGCATGTGCATCACTTCAGAGAGACCCTATATGCAGTAGCAAGGTGCTATCCAGCCTTTAAGATTTCTGGAATGATCTATGAAGCTTGTTTAGGGATATCAACAAAAATATGTTTATTTCTACCATTGTAGTTATGGATCCACTTCACTCATACTTTCACTATTGGAAATTACCCCTATGGCAACGAACTTTTTGGTGACGATTAACAAAGCGTTGTAATAGGTGGTCTATTACGACAGTTTCAAGCGTTGTCAAAAATAATTATTCTATTAACTATAATTTAACACTATAACCGTTGCTTTTGACAATTAAGCATTGCAATAGATAAATAAAATAAGCTATAGCAATGCTTATTTTATTCCCTCCATTTTTACAAAAAATTTCATAAGTCCGCCAAAAAAAACATTTTACTAAAACTTTTGGAGACGGCTTCTCTCTTAGCTTAAACCTACAACACAGTACTGAAGTTGCTTCTTTTCTCTATAATCGCTACAAAGACAATCAATTGATTAGGAAATCGGCTTCTCTTTGCTACAATCGCTATAACGACAATCAATCGATTAGTGGAATCGACTTCTCTTCGCTAAAATCGCTATAATTACTATGATCTGGTAGTGAACTCTATGGTATTTACTGGTGCCACTTCAAAAATCGATTTACTGGTGCGAGGAATATTCAGACCAACATATCTGGGATTAGGTTGTTTTGGTAAGCTTCGGACCAACTATAGAATTGCATTTTGGCGAGTTAAATATAAACCATATCTAATTTGCATTTTAATTTCATACTGAATTTGCACTTCGATTTGCGATTAGGGCTAATTTTGCACTTTAATTTCTCTTAGTGTTAGAAACTGCGATCGAATTTTTGCTCTCAATTTGTGTTGGAAAGTCAGACTGAATTTGCACTTTAATTTTTCTCAAATTTGCACTTCAATTGCTTCAATTTAAGGATTTTAAGGTTAGTGTATTCTTCTATGACTTTAGCCTAATTTTTAGGGATTTTGAGTTTTTCTTCTCCTTAGAGAATGTTTGACTACTGGGTTCATTTGATTGCGTGAACATTTTTTATTTCTTCTTGTAATTTTGCTGATTACGATCGTTATGTTGGAAATCACCAATGTGCAAAAAGTTGTATGTGTGGATGCTAGCCAAGAATGTAATGGCCCAGTAGAAGCATTACCAAAAAAGTTGATATTTGTAATTTACTATTTTTGAACTGGACATATAGAAGAACAAGTAACAATGAAGGTCCTACGGTTGTTCTAATAAGACATGGTTATTTTGTATACTCAATTATTAGTATAACACCTAGTAGATATTTCAAGGATGTTAAGATGAGGTATTGTTCTGATCACATATGAGTGTTACTTGAGATACTGTAGAAACAACATAAAAGAAGAGCACAAATATTAAGGTTTGAAATATGTCAAAAATATTTTCCTAAACCTATGTTTGTGCTCTCTCCATTGTTACAAGTTGAACGCAAATAGCTTTATTGGATATGATAAGCTTTTTGAATTTATATAGTAAGCAAATAATAGAGGAATTTCGATTAGTAACAAAAAATATGAACATGAATGGCTGCAAATGGAAGAATGTTTCTGCGACAAGTTCACACAAGTAGTAGTCCTAAAAGATATGCCAAAATGGTTATATAGATAAAAAAAGTGATTATCAAGATGAATGGTGGCTAACAGATACTACTCACCCCTGGGATTTCCCTTTTTTCGTCATGCTGGTTGCAACTGGAAATTAGAAAGTTGCCACTACTACCCTAAAACTAATAGAACTCTCATGTAAAACGCTATAAGGAACCCTAATTTCTCGCTTAATATTTTCAAAATTTACAAAATCTGCATTGAAAAGGAGCATAATAATAGTAATAGGCCATCTACAACTACTTCTCAGCTTGCAATAGCTATTCCTGTACCTTTGTATATTTAGTAATGAATAAAATTCCCCCTTTTAACCAAAAAAATAAATAAATACAAAAGGGTATGAATATAAGACCTGCTACTTGGCAATACATAAGAACCAATAATCGTAGTGGGTACCTTTCTTATAACCTAGATATATATTGACATACGATGCATTGAGCTTCGAAAATTAGAATCCATCAACCAGGAGCACTACAAGATCATTTCCTAAACTAACAAAATATAATGTCAAACACTAATTTCTGACTCGTTATATATATATATATATATATATATATATATATATATATATATATATATATATATAATTATTGATTGAATACATGCATCGTGGGTGTGAATTTTTAAATATATGGGCTCAATGAAACTCAATGTTGTTTATTCTATATCACCTTTTAAATAATTTTACACTTCTAATAACTTTGAAATAACTTGAGATGTGTTGTGTCTAAGTTGGAATTTGACACAACATGTCGTTAAAGTGGTGGGATTCAACACCGTGAAGGCAAGGGTAGTATATACTAGTATAAGATAAGGATGTGACAAATGAATAGAACCAAAACCAAATTGAGTAGAAAACAACTACTCTTATGAGGAATGTTGTACAAGTAGAGGATGTCTTTTTATTATTTTTCATGTTACTTTACTTTGGGATCTTACTTTTCCAAAAATGTTTGTTTCCTCTTGATTTTTTTGTTTTTTCGGTTGTGAAAATATAAGAAGGTTTATTTTGTCAATTGTTGCAAACCTATGTATAGACACCTTGTAAGTTGTATCAATTACAAGGTGTGGAGTAGTAGCCAATTAGAATGCAATGACACCACCAATATAGGCGATGGCAATGATGATGAATATCTGTCTATGTAGTTATTTTACTATTTTTGTTTTTTATAAGTTCTTTTTATTTTTCTTAGTTAATTGCATTAAAAAGTTAGTTGTTTAGTTGTAATTTGTGTCCACTCTTTTATATAATTTTTTTAGTTTCTAAATCAAAAGAAAAGCAAAGAAAAAGAAGGAACAGTGCTACAGATGAGTAACTTACGGATACTTCACTTTACATTTGAAGATTTTTTCTTTATTTTGAGATTTAACTATTAACTTCATATTTTAGCTTAGCATGAATCATAATTTTGGTGATTTTGTTGTGTTATGTAGGATTTCAATGGATAGTGAAGATAAAAGTTGGATGAATTATTTTATATGGTCTTATGAGTTCGAGCGTGGAGTGAAATATTTTTTTGAAAAGGCGTTTGAATGAGTTGCTCAAGGAAATGAGATATTATGTCCTTGCAGAGACTGCAAGAATCAATATTGGCATTATAGAGATGTGGTGGAGGATCACTCGCTTTCTAGAGGGTTTCTTCCTAGTTACACCAAATGGACTTTCCATGGAGAAAGCGCTTCCTCGAGAAAGACACATCATCCAATCAATGATAATGAAGGTTCTAATATGCGTGATGATATTGATGGACTACTTCACGATACGTTTAAAAATATAGATGCTGAATCGAGGCATGGAGAAGGAGTTGGAGAGGGATTACCTGAAGATGCAACTAAATTTTTTAAATTATTGGAGGAAGGAACACAACAATTATATCCGGGATGTGAGAATTTTTGTAAGCTGAGTTTCACCATTCGGTTGTTCTTGTTTAAATCATTGCATGGGTTGAGTAATGCGACATTTTCATATCTCTTAGAGTTGATAAAAGAGGTCTTTCCCTTTGCTCAGATACCAGAGTCTTTCAATAAGGCTAGAAATGTGATAAGATATTTGGGTCTTGATTATGAAAAAAATACATGCATGCCCTAATGATTGTGTAACACCCCATATTTTCCTAGCATAATCTAAGTCCCAATACATGAGTATTCGTATATGAAAATCTTGAAACACTCATTAATTTTCAGTTTAGATCCTTCCATTATGTAGGAAATCAAATTAGCTTTCCAACGATATAAAATTCGCCTAAATTCGATAACCGAGTAAAAAGTTATGGCAATTTTAAGTTTCAGTCGCAAAACATCGTCATATTAACCCTCAGCGCGTCGCGTAGACAACCAAAATGACAATTGTCAATTTCTAGTATGACTCCGCGATGATGGCACATCGTGGAGCTGGCCAATTTCTCATTTGTTACTTTCTAGTGGGCCTCCGCGATCTTGGCGCATCGCGGAAGTGGCCAAAATGGCATCCCAAGGCTTACTGCAATAGTGACGCATCACGCCGTCTGTTCAGGTCCCATTTGTTCCTTTTCCACTGGCTTGGCGTGATGGTGGCGCATCTCGCCAAGGCCAAAAATTGGGATGGTCAGTTTTCAGCTTCTATTTTTAAATTCATTTAAAGGTATTTGGGTCTTTTTTCACGACCCTAATTAACCTAAAATACGAAATTTAACCCCTAAACACCCTAAGTATTCATCATTATTCAGTTCTTTCTCTCAAATTAAAAATCCCCTTTTCAAGAACAAGAAACCCTAGCTCTCAAATTCAAGGCAATTTCTCAAGAACTCTCGATCAATCATTTCAGATTCATTAACCCAGGTATGTTAGATATTCATCCATGGATCTCTTTCATCCATGGAGTCCAAGCAACCCTTTTAAATTATGAAATCATGATCTTTTCAAGTTATCATGTTTTAAATTATGATTTCATCCATGAATCTCCATGTACTATTGATTTATACCATGTTACCTTGAAATTATTGTTATTATTCAATCTTTCATGTTTTAATATTATCATTTACTGAATTAAACCATGATTTAATGCTCTTATGATGAAATCATGTTATTCATAAAAATTCCATGGCTTTCCTATAATTGTTTTGAACCATGAACTACAAGTGTTTGATAAAATGTCTACAGGAGTGATTTAATTATTAAGTGCCTTCCTGTTTTGATCTCCAAGTGTTAGTGTAATTTTACTATAATTGTTTTATGTTCTGGGGGTATTGAATACCCAAAATCCATAGCTATTTATTTAATTCTAGTCTCAGTACAGAACAGTCTTCATAATATACTATGAGCACTTCAGAATAGTCAAATACCCGTCAGTTAAACTCAGAACAGTCTAGTATCTTAGTGTCTTTCAGTTAGGAGTAGGATTTAGCACTGAATGAGTGTAGGGATGGCGGCTTCCCTGTCAGGTAGGTGGAGTCATTAGTAGTAGTCCCTATACTCCAGAACTACGTAGCCAGTGTAGGATATGAGTAGTCACCATCAGATTAGGGTTGACTATCTCGCAAGGGTCACCCGACAGTTCATGCTTAACGCTCTTAGTCCTTTGAACATTATATCAGTTCAGTTGATCTATACAGCCATTGTTAGTACCCGTGGCACGGTATTAATATCCTTCCAACTGGGGTTATAGGTTGGACTCCGATTAGCTCAAATTAGGGAATGACGGTTGGATGATACCTCCCACAATCTCAGATATAATCTCAGTTACAGTCCCAACTCAGTTATTCAGTCTTAGTGTTGTTTGACCAAAGCATACATATTTCAGTTATTTCAGTATTTCAGTTTACAGATTTTACTCAGTTATATTATATGCTTGGTCATTCATCCTCAGTATTTACAGATTTCTATAAATTATCAGTATCTATAAATTACATGCTCTCTATTCAGTACTTTATGCTTTACATGTATATCCAGTTAATTATTTGTTCTGTTCAAGAAACCATGCATATCAGCCTACCTCATTTAGCATACCAGTACATTCAAAGTACTGATTGCATACCTTTTTTATGCTATGATGTCTCATATCATAGGTGCTGACGCTCAGTTCCCAGATTACACTTAGTCCCTCAGATTTTTAGTAGTACAGTAGCAGTGGTGAGTCCTCATCACCCGAGGACAGAATATCTTATTTTATGTCTTTATTTCAGTAGTCAGTAGATTTAGTTAGAGGCTTGTCCAATCAACTCTCAGTTAGTCAGTCTTAGAGGCTTTTCAGACATTACAGTCAGTTAGCAATTTAGTTTATTAGATTCAGATAGTCATTTTCCTAGATTTATATTTTAGTTTTAAATTCAGTTATTAAAACCTTTTGGCATATTAGTATTCTTCAGCATTTATGATCATATTATTTAGTGCTCACAGAAGGTACCAACTCATGGGTTAGCTTATGGTCTCTCGAGACCGTAAGCACCGTGTAACGACTAGGGGTAGTCTCGGGTCGTTACAAATTGCATGTTATTATAGAAGGACAATGAGAAAGCTGAGATTTGCTCTGTATGTAGGATTTCTAGAAGGAAGAGTGTTGGTGGGGCCTCAACCAATGCAAGCTCTAAAATTCCTGCTAATGTTTTAAGATACTTTCCCTTAAAGCCTAGGCTTCAAAGGATGTTCATGTGTCCTGAAACAGCTGTTGCAATGAAATGGCATGCTAATGAACGACCAAATAACGAAAATCTAAGGCATCCCACTGATGGCCAAGCATAGAAGGATTTTGATCGTTTGAATCCAGACTTCTCTAAAGATCCTCGTAATGTTAGGTTAGGTCTCTCAAGTGATGGTTTTAATCCATTTAGAACCATAAGTATTTGTCATAGCACATGGCATGTTATGCTGATGAACTATAATTTATCACCATAGATTTTCATGAAGCTGGAGTATCTTATGTTTTCAATGATCATTCTAGGCCCATCTTCTCCTAGAAATGATATACATGTGTATTTATAACCACTACTTGATGAATTAAACAAACTATAGGAATCTAGAATAGATACATATGATGCTGAAACCAAACAAACATTCAAAATGTGTGCAACCTTTATATGGACAATTAGTGATTTTCCAGCATTAACAATGCTTTCATGATGGAGTCGAAGGGAAAATTAACATGCCCTACTTACAATCAGAATACATGCTCTCAATATCTCAAACATAGTTAAAAGATGTGTTATTTAGGTCATCAGAGTTTTTTCCTCTTGATCATCCACTGCAAAAAGATAGAAAGTCATTTGATGGAAAGGAGGAACATAGACCCGCACCCATTCCTTTGTCGGGTATAGAAGTGCTTAAAGAGTTGCGTGAACTCAACAATGTCTTTAGAAAGGGCAAAGAGAAAAGGTCTTGACATAATAAGGGTCCTTAGAAGAAAAAATCATTTTTTTTGAATTGTCATATTGGCCAGATAACAAATTGAGGCACAATCTTGGTCCAATGCACATAAAAAAGAATATATGTGATAGTCTACTTGGGACTTTATTGGAGATAGATGGAAAATCAAAGGATCATGCAAATTCTCGATATGACTTACAAGAAATGGGAATACATGAGGAGCTATAACCGGTATAACATAGTAACGAAAATGTAAGTTTGGCTCAATCTTCATTCTTCGTGGAATCGAAACAGAAAAAATTGTTGTACAGCATCTTGAAAAATGTCAAATTACCTAAAGGGTGTGCTTTAAATATATCAGATCGCATGCATATGAAGGAGATGAAGATATCAGGGTACAAGAGTCATGATGCTCATTTTATAATGCATCACTTGCTATAGGTTTCTATTAGAAAAGTGCTACCTAAGAATGTTGCATTGACCTTTATTAGGTTGTGCAATTTTTTTAGATCCATATGTAGTAAGGTAATTAGGCCGAGAAATCTTGAAAAACTGGAGTCTAAAATTAGTGAAATTATATCTAACCTCGAAATGATTTTTCATCCAGCATTTTTTGATATAATACTACATTTTTCTATTTATTTAGTAAATAAGATTAAGCTTGGGGGTCCTGTTCATCTTCGTTGGATGTATTCCATTGAGAGGGCTTTATGTAACCTTAAGGCGCTCGTTTGTAATTGATCATGTCTAGAAGCATCAATGCAGAAGGTTATTTGGTTGAAGAGTGCTTTACTTTTTGTTCAAGATACCTACATGATGGTCTGAAGACGTGATTTAGTAGGTACCAAACTGAAGATGAGGAATTCATTCTGAATTTGTCCTCTATATTCCCTAAGAATGGTCATCCAATTGGAAGTGAGAAGAAAAAAATTACACTTTTTTATGGATGCAAAGTTATGTTATGAAGAACATCGATATGTCCTTTTTAACATAGGAGATAAAGAAGTGGAAAAGTTTATCGAGTAAGATATTTACATATTAAACTTCATTTATTTGTTTATGATAAGGTATATAAACATCTATTTGTAATGACCTAGTAATTATATTTTCAAGTCTTAATTGCAGGGAACATAAAATTCATTGAGTAATCATATTAGATCCAATGCATGGGTAAGAGCGAGGAATCATAGTCGTGAATTCAGCAGTTGATTTGAAGAGAAAGTTAAAAATATTGAAGCATCCCATCATTTAAAATGGCTATCTAGGGGGCCTAATATGGTGGCCAAGAGATATAGTGCATATTTCATCAATGGATATCAATTTCATACTAAAGATCAGGATGCCCCACGCAAGACTCAGAATAGTGGAGTGACTTTATCAGCAACAACTAATAGTTTTCCTAGTGTGAGGGACCAAAATCCCATAGATGTAGAGACGGTTTATTATGGATTCATTCGAGATATCATTGAGTTTGATTACCATGATTGTTTTAGTGTTGTATTGTTTAGATGTGATTAGCATCAGAATGAAGTAGATGAGTATGGGTTAACTCGGGTATACGTCAATAAGTTATGCAGTCAAGATGATCTTTTTGTATTGGCATCACAAGTTTATCAAGTTTTTTATGTTGCAGATCCAATTGAGAAATATGTTTATTATGCAAGAAATAAAGTCCCTGTTGATTTGTATGATCTAGAGGAAGAGAATTTCCCTAATATAGGAGAAATATTTTGGAGGGAGCCTAATGATGACATTGGTCCCTCAACTATATTAGCTGAGGGTGACTTTAGATGGGAAAGAGAAGATGGAGCCGTTGTTGTTGTTGATATT
Source organism: Capsicum annuum (assembly GCF_002878395.1). Lineage (NCBI taxonomy): Eukaryota > Viridiplantae > Streptophyta > Magnoliopsida > Solanales > Solanaceae > Capsicum > Capsicum annuum. Next base: position 213,329,172 of record NC_061121.1, read on the forward strand.
CCATCTACTAAAAAATTTTTAGAAGATATAGTTATGGAAACATCGGTAGACAAGGATAAGTTTGACGATACTGATTGGGATTGGATGGAGGCAGATGATAAGACAAGAAAGTTCTTTAAAATACATGCTCATCATTAGTTTTATTTTTTTTTGCGATTGTTAAATTTTCTTTTTGAATATATTTTATATCCATGCTTGTTTAGAAAGCTGATCACTTTAATTCTCAATATAGAGAGAACATTACGTCTCAGTATTTTTTATTTCATTTCTTTCACGGGATTCAGTTGACTATGCAGCACTAGGAGCTTCTTCTAAGCTGACAGTTATTCTTTTAAGATATCTATTTCAGGTATGTTAGGGGTGTGATAAGTTTGTTTTATCTCTATTGAGAATAAACACTAGCCATTTATGAGTAGTAAAAAGAAATATACATTTTTTCTCTAAAAAAAAAGATAAAGATTATGGTTGTTGTTGTAAATCATGCAACTCTTTTGTTTAACAAGATCACAAAATACAGTAACATATGATATTTCTTTGACTTAGTACTTACTTTTGTCAAAAGGATGAGGATGTCGATCACTTCATCACCTTTTGGTAAGGATGAGGATGATGTTGACTTAGTAACGCTTACTGCCTTCAACCTTGCTTTTTCCCTTTCTCTTCTTTATTTGCTCCAGTGGTGAAACAACATCTGCTTCTTTGTACATATGTTTCTTGTCGTTTTAGTTCTTATTTTCTTCTTTGTCGTCTATCACTTCATCACCTTTTGGTAACTTAACTGGTTCCTCTACCTTTGTGATTGGATTACTGAGTATTTTATGAAGTACTTTCATTGGAGAGTTGTTTTTGTGCACTACATTCAGTTAGGGCTCAGTACTTGTTGTTGTTATCATATTTTGTTGCTGACCTATTCCTTCGGTTAACACATTTCCTCTATATGGAATGGTCGATATCTTATTGTATTACCCTCTATTTCTCCCCTTCTGGTACATTGGAATCATTTATATATAAAGGAACATGGATATCATCGCATCTTCGCATTTTGACAACCCAAAAACAGAAAGGATAAAGCCCGAGTTTACCAATAATTTTTTCATTTTTTTCTTATAATTTGTTTCAAAGGACTAAAACCGTGATGAAGACTTAATGCAATACTGGAAAGATCTAGCTTCCAAAATTAGGAATAAAAGGGGAAAAGGTAACCTACTGAATGACATGTGATACTCTATTTATTGTTGTTTTACTTCATATTTGGGTCTATGTGAGGCATTAAGATGCTAACTCTACTGATTTTCCATTTCAGGAGATATCTGTTTAGACAATCGATCAACATCATGGTAATTAGCTACTAGAGAACAAAGAAATACTTTAATTGAACACAAAATAACCATTCAAACTAACTAGAACTTAGTGAGTGGGCAACAAAAATTAAGTGATGGCACTGTTAGAATCACTCAAGTTATATGAAATCTGAGACTCTTATCCAATGAAGTGAATATTCATCAACTAATTAGCTTTTCAAAATCTTCATGAGTATGACTTGGATTCTCTCAATTTTTAGATACATTTTCTGTTCTTATACTTGGACCAAGCAATCATATTTGAGGATTTGTGCTCCATATTAATGTTAAAGCTAAGGAGAAGAGGAAGTAGAAAATTAATCCAACGCCTTTAATTTATTAGAAATCACTCAAACATTCAGAGGGCTTGGTATTATGGTAAACTCGGTCTTGTTATATTGTTACTTCAGGGTCTATATCTTTTAATTGTTATATTGTTACTTCAGAGGGATTTCTGGTATTCTCCATCAACATAACATCTTCTTTCTGCTACAACTGATGCTTTGATTCTATCTTCTTAGCTTCATTTCTATATGCTTACTATTGTGTAACTGTATTTGTTTCTTTTCTTGGTAATAATGTTGCTTTCCTTAGTCCTGTACCTTATCGATTGCATCACTACTTGCACTCTATTGATCGATATTCTCATCCTTTTTATTGCAACATCTTCATACAGTAACATACAGTAAAAAGATTATAGTTGTTGCTTTTGTCAGTCCTTGCTAGTAAATTTTTATTTATGCTTTCTTGTAATAATATTTTAAGATCATTTTAAGTACCACAACTAAAAGTGTAGCTAACAATCATTATATATAGTTTCAGATGGTTTGAATATTTTAGACAGTCATTCATTAAAATTCCTTTTCTGGGACTTATTTCAAATATGACGCTGGCGATTTCTCCATTCTGCATAGCCTTTGAAGTTTTGTGGGCAGTTTATCGTTATTTCTTCTTGGCTTGGATATGTCAATATATACTTGTAAGCACTGTTGCATAGTCATACTTTTCCTTTGTCTAATATCATATCAGTTTCCTGTATCTCCTGTGGAGAAAAGGAAAGGAGGGTTAATTGTTAATTGGATGGATCTATTTTTGTTTATATTAGTATCAATTAAAGGTAATAAATTCTGGTTTCTCTTAACTAGGGTATTGAATTGATCATCATAGTTTTCCAGGTTGTACAAATTCCAAACCTCAAGGTAAAACAATTCATGTGCTGGTTTTTATTGTGTTACAGCTGTACCATTTTATGTAATGTTTTGGGTCTAGGAAATGGTATAGTTTTAGTAACTTCTTGGATTCTATTAAGAAGTGGTGGTGATATTTGGTTTCGTAGTTGCAAAGTTATCTATTTTACATGAATATGTCATTGGTGTTTGTGTGTTCTTGATAAGATTTTATGTTTTAACATGATCTTAAAATTGACAAATTGATTGTGATTTATCTTCTTGTCCATTAATGTTGTAGATTGGTTTAATGTAAACAATGAAGGAATTATAACTGGAATAGAATTCTATCCAAGTGTCTTACAGGTTGTTATTGCTAGTTTAGTTATGTGCCCCCGTCAGCTACTTTTTGTGTCCAGGGAAATAGTGCTAGAACTTCTCTATCTTTGTTCCTGTTTAAAGTAGTGCTCCTAGGGATAGTGCTGCAACTTTTGCAATGCATTCTGTCAGGTCTTGATCTTACTGCCTGATGTGTATATGTTGAGCAACTTCCTTACATAGTCTGTCTAGGGAGGTGGTGCCTTGATGGAATCTATTGATGTTTCTATCTCTCCATATCAGGTACACCATCATGCCAAAAACACAATTGATAATTTGCTAGTGCCCTATTTTCTTTCTTATTCCATTGCTTATCTACTGTATTTCTTCTTTCCATATGCCTGTGTTTCGTTGGTATACCATCCATTTCAACAATCTTTTCCACACTATTTTGACATATTGACAACTAAGAAATAGGTGTTCAAACACTTCATCATCACTTCCACAAAACACACAAGTTTGAGGTACTTGGATTCCCATCTTTAGTAATCTATCCAATGTGGCCAGCCTTTCATGGGCTGCTATCCAAAGTATAAATTTAAAGCTGGGATGTAACTAAGGCTGAAGTATCATGTTCTTCCAGGTAACTCTTGGATATTATGGTCTCATGTGCTTATAAAACTTCTTGATGTTGAATGCACACTGTGTACCCACATACTCCACGTATGGCTAAAACTTAGTGCACTGGGTGCATTTTTGTTTTAATAAAATCAATGTCCCTGATAAAAGCTTGATTTCTTAGTTGTGTGCTGAAATTATTGCATTACTAAGATGAGTAGTTAAGAGCCCAGATCTTATAAATGTGACATTTTGTTACCTGTACATTGTTGTCAGCAAAAATAAATTCATATTGCTCTTCCCGATTGTTTTTTGTTCTGGTCAACAAAAATAAGTTTTTCTTTGTTATTTTAACCAGCTTGACATTACATTTTTACTCTTGATCTTACAGAGACTTAAAGAATCATGAATCAACAAAGGTGTTTGAGAAATCATCAAAAAGCTAAAAACTTCCTTTCAGCTGGATCACTTGCAGCTCTACGAAACAAATAAATACTAGAACGTAAGAAGAAGAAGAATACAGGCTACATAAATGCAAAGGAAAAGAATCAAAAGCAAAAGAAAAAGTCAAACAACATTCCACCTATATCTTAAGTACAAGAACAAGTGCAACAGGTGCCAGCTATATCTCAAGTACCAGAACAAGTGTAACAGATGTTTCTAGATTCCACCTCTCTTGCAGCACCAGTAGAGGAGCAATTGTGACAAGAATTGCCAGACTCCACCATTCATGCATCATAACCCACAGTTGAATAACTACAGCAAGATCAGTCACAACTTCCTAATTTACAAGTAAATAAACAA
>NC_061121.1:213336417-213362150 GCF_002878395.1 Capsicum annuum
CAAATAACGAAAATCTAAGGCATCCCACTGATGGCCAAGCATAGAAGAATTTTTATCGTTTGAATCCAGACTTCTCTAAAGATCCTCGTAATGTTAGGTTAGGTCTCTGAAGTGATGGTTTTAATCCATTTAGAACCATGAGTATTTCTCATAGCACATGGCCTGTTATGCTGATGAACTATAATTTATCACCATAGATTTTCATGAAGCTAGAGTATCTTATGTTTTCAATGATCATTCTAGGACCATCTTCTCCTAGAAATAATATACATGTGTATTTACAACTACTACTTGATGAATTAAACAAACTATAGGAATCTAGAATAGATACATATGATGCTGAAACCAAACAAACATTCAAAATGTGTGCAACCTTTATGTGGACAATTAGTGATTTTCCAGCATTAACAATGCTTTCATGATGGAGCCGAAGGGAAAATTAACATACCCTACTTATAATCAGAATACATGCTCTCAATATCTCAAACATAGTCAAAAGATGTGTTATTTGGGTCATCAGAGTTTTTTCCTCTTGATCATCCACTGCAAAAAGATAGAAAGTCATTTGATGGTAAGGAGGAACATAAACCCGCACCCATTCCTTTGTCGGGTATAGAAGTGCTTAAAGAGTTGCGCGAACTCAACAATGTTTTTAGAAAGGGCAAAAAGAAAAGGTCTTGAGATAATAAGGGTCCTTAGAAGAAAAAATCATTTTTTTTGAATTGTCATATTGGCCAGATAACAAATTGAGGCACAATCCTGATCCAATGCACATAAAAAAGAATATATGTGATAGTCTACTTGGGACTTTATTGGAGATAGATGGAAAATCAAAGGATCATGTAAATTCTTGATATGACTTACAAGAAATGGGAATACGTGAGGAGCTATAACCGGTAGAACATAGTAATGAAAATGTAAGTTTGGCTCAATCTTCATTCTTCGTGGAATCGAAACAGAAAAAATTGTTTTACAGCATCTTGAAAAATGTCAAATTACCTAAAGGGTGTGCTTTAAATATATCATATCGCATGCATATGAAGGAGATGAAGATATCAGGGTACAAGAGTCATGATGCTCATTTTATAATGCATCACTTGCTATAGGTTTCTATTAGAAAAGTGCTACCTAAGAATGTTGCATTGACCTTTATTAGGTTGTGCAATTTTTTTAGATCCATATGTAGTAAGGTATTAGGCCGAGAAATCTTGAAAAATTGGAGTCTAAAATTAGTGAAATTATAACTAACCTTGAAATGATTTTTCATCCAGCATTTTTTTGATATAATAATATATTTTTCTATTTATTTAGTAAATAAGATTAAGCTTGGGGGTCCTGTTCATCTTCGTTGGATGTATTCCATTGAGAGGGCTTTATGTAACCTTAAGGCGCTCGTTTGTAATTGATCATGTCTAGAAGCATCAATGCAGAAGGTTATTTGGTTGAAGAGTGCTTTACTTTTTGTTCAAGATACCTACATGATGGTGTGAAGACGTGATTTAGTAGGTACCAAACTGAAGATAAGGAATTCATTCTGAATTTTTCCCCTATATTCCCTAAGAATGGTCATCCAATTGGAAGTGAGAAGAAAAAAGTTACACTTTTTTATGGATGCAAAGTTATGTTATGAAGAACATCGATATGTCCTTTTTAACATAGGAGATGAAGAAGTGGAAAAGTTTATCGAGTAAGATATTTACATATTAAACTTCATTTATTTGTTTATGATAAGGTATATAAACATCTATTTGTAATGACCTAGTAATTATATTTTTAAGTCTTAATTACAGGGAACATAAAATTCATTGAGTAATCATATTAGATCCAATGCATGGGTAAGAGCGAGGAATCATAGTCGTGAATTCAGCAGTTGATTTGAAGAGAGTTAAAAATATTGAAGCATCCCATCATTTAAAATGGCTATCTAGGGGGCCTAATATGGTGGCCAAGAGATATAGTGCATATTTCATCAATGGATATCAATTTCATATTAAAGATCGGGATGCCCCACGCAAGACTCAGAATAGTGGAGTGACTTTATCAGCAACAACTAATAGTTTTCCTAGTGCGAGGGACCAAAATCCCATAGATGTAGAGATGGTTTATTATGGATTCATTCGAGATATCATTGAGTTTGATTACCATGATTGTTTTAGTGTTGTATTGTTTAGATGTGATTAGCATCAGCATGAAGTAGATGAGTATGGGTTAACTCGGGTATACTTCAATAAGTTATGCAGTCAAGATGATCTTTTTGTATTGGCATCACAAGTTTATCAAGTTTTTTATGTTGCAGATCCAATTGAGAAATATGTTTATTATGCAAGAAATAAAGTCCCTGTTGATTTGTATGATCTAGAGGAAGAGAATTTCCCTAATATAGGAGAAATATTTTGGAGGGAGCCTAATGATGACATTGGTCCCTCAACTATATTAGCTGAGGGTGACTTTAGATGGGCAAGAGAAGATGGAGCCGTTGTTGTTGTTGATATTCCATCTACTAAAAATTTTTTAGAAGATATAGTTATGAAAACATCGGTAGACAAGGATAAGTTTGATGATACAGATTGGGATTGGATGGAGGCAGATGATAAGACAAGAAAGTTCTTTAAAATATATGCTCATCATTAGTTTTATTTTTTTTTTACGAGTGTTAAATTTTCTTTTCGTACATATTTTATATCCATTCTTGTTTAGAAAGTTGATCACTTTAATTCTCAATATAGAGAGATCATTACGTCTCAGTATTTTTTCTTTCATTTCTTTCACGGGATTCAGTTGACTATGCAGCACTAGGAGCTTCTTCTAAGCTGGCAGTTATTCTTTAAGATATCTATTTCAGGTATGTTAGGGGTGTTATAAGTTTGTTTTATCTCTATTGAGAATAAACACTAGCCATTTATGAGTAGCAAAAAGAAATATACATTTTTTCTCTAAAAAAAAAGAAAAAGATTATGGTTGTTGCTGTAAATCATGCAACTCTTTTGTTTAACAAGATCACAAAATATAGTAACATATGATATTTCTTTGACTTAGTACTTACTTTTGTCAAAAGGATGAGGATGTCGATCACTTCATCACCTTTTGGTAAGGATGAGGATGATGTTGACTTAGTAAGGCTTACTGTCTTCAACCTTGCTTTTTCCCTTTCTCTTCTTTATTTGCTCCAGTGGTGAAACAACATCTGCTTCTTTGTACATATGTTTCTTGTCGTTTTAGTTCTTATTTTCTTCTTTGTCGTCTATCACTTCATCACCTTTTGGTAACTTAACTGGTTCCTCTACCTTTGTGATTGGATTACTGAGTATTTTTTGAAGTACTTTCATTGGAGAGTTGTTTTTGTGCACTACATTCAGTTAGGACTCAGTACTTGTTGTTGTTATCATATTTTGTTGCTGACCTATTCCTTCGGTTAACACATTTCCTCTATATGGAATGGTCGATATCTTATTGTATTACCCTCTATTTCTCCCCTTCTGGTACATTGGAATCATTTATATATAGAGGAACATGGTTATCATCGCATCTTCACATTTTGACAACCCAAAAACAGAAAGGATAAAGCCCGAGTTTATCAATAATTTTTTCATTTTTTTCTTATAATTTGTTTCAAAGGACTGAAACCATGATGAAGACTTAATGCAATACTGGAAAGATCTAGCTTCCAAAATTAGGAATAAAAGGGGAAAAGGTAACCTACTGAATGACATGTGATACTCTATTTATTATTGTTTTACTTCATATTTGGGTCTATGTGAGGCATTACGATGCTAACTCTACTGATTTTCCATTTCAGGAGATATCTGTTTAGACAATCGATCAACATCATGGTAATTAGCTACTAGAGAACAAAGAAATACTTTAATTGAACACAAAATAACCATTCAAACTAACTAGAACTTAGCGATTGGGCAACAAAAATTAAGTGATGGCACTGTTAGAATCACTCAAGTTATATGAAATCTGAGACTCTTATCCAATGAAGTGAATGTTCATCAACTAATTAGCTTTTCAAAATCTTCATGAGTATGACTTGGATTCTCTCAATTGTTAGATACATTTTCTGTTCTTATACTTGGACCAAGCAATCATATTTGAGGATTTGTGCTCCATATTAATGTTAAATCTAAGGAGAAGAGGAAGTAGAAAATTAATCCAACGCCTTTAATTTATTAGAAATCACTCAAACATTCAGAGGGCTTGCTATTATGGTAAACTCGGTCTTGTTATATTGTTACTTCAGGGTCTATATCTTTTAATTGTTATATTGTTACTTCAGAGGGATTTCTGGTATTCTCCATCAACATAACATCTTCTTTCTGCTACAACTGATGCTTTGATTCCATCTTCTTAGCTTCATTTCTATATGCTTACTATTGTGTAACTGTATTTGTTCCTTTTCTTGGTAATAATGTTGCTTTCCTTAGTCCTGCACCTTATCGATTGCATCACTACTTGCACTCTATTGATCGATACTCTCATCCTTTTTATTGCAACATCTTCATACAGTAACATACAGTAAAAAGATTATAGTTGTTGCTTTTGTCAGTCCTTGCTAGTAAATTTTTATTTATGCTTTCTTGTAATAATATTTTAAGATCATTTTAAGTACCACAACTAAAAGTGTAGCTAACAATCATTATATATAGTTTCAGATGGTTTGAATATTTTAGACAGTCATTCATTAAAATTCCTTTTCTGGGACTTATTTCAAATATGACGCTGGCGATTTCTCCATTCTGCATAGCCTTTGAAGTTTTGTGGGCAGTTTATCGTTATTTCTTCTTGGCTTGGATATGTCAATATATACTTGTAAGCACTGTTGCATAGTCATACTTTTCCTTTGTCTAATATCATATCAGTTTCCTATATCTCCTGTGGAGAAAAGAAAAGGAGGGTTAATTGATAATTGGATGGATCTATTTTTGTTTATATTAGTATCAATTAAAGGTAATAAATTCTGGTTTCTCTTAACTAGGGTATTGAATTGATCATCATAGTTTTCCAGGTTGTGCAAATTCCAAACCTCAAGGTAAAACAATTCATGTGCTGGTTTTTATTGTGTTACAGCTGTACCGTTTTATGTAATGTTTTGGGTCTAGGAAATGGTATGGTTTTAGTAACTTCTTGGATTCTGTTAAGAAGTGGTGGTGCTCTTTGGTTTCGTAGTTGCAAAGTTATCTATTTTACATGAATATGTCGTTGGTGTTTGTGTGTTCTTGATAAGATTTTATGTTTTAACATGATCTTAAAATTGACAAATTGATTGTGATTTATCTTCTTGTCCATTAATACTGTAGATTGGTTTAATGTAAACAATGAAGGAATTATAACTGGAACAGAATTCTATCCAAGTGTCTTACAGGTTGTTATTGCTAGTTCAGTTATGTGCCCCCGTCAGTTGCTTTTTGTGTCCAGGGAAATAGTGCTAGAACTTCTCTATCTTTGTTCCTGTTTAAAGTAGTGCTCCTAGGGATAGTGCTGCAACTTTTGTAATGCATTCTGTCAGGTCTTGATCTAACTGCCTGATGTGTATATGTTGAGCAACTTTCTTACATAGTCTGTCTAGGGAGGTGGTGCCTTGATGGAATCTATTGATGTTTCTATCTCTCCATATCAGGTACACCATCATGCCAAAAACACAATTGACAATTTGCTAGTGCCCTATTTTCTTTCTTATTTCATTGCTTATCTACTATATTTCTTCTTTCCATATGCCTGTGTTTCGTTGGTATACCATCTATTTCAACAATCTTTTCCACACTATTTTGACATATTGATAACTAAAAAATAGGTGTTCAAACACTTCATCATCACTTCCACAAAACACACAAGTTTGAGGTACTTGGATTCCCATCTTTAGTAATCTATCCAATGTGGCCAGCCTTTCATGGGCTGCTATCCAAAGTATAAATTTAAAGCTGGGATGTAACTAAGGCTGAAGTATCATGTTCTTCCAGGTAACTCTTGGATATTGTGGTCTCATGTGCTTATAAAACTTCTTGATGTTGCATGCACACTGTGTACCCACATACTCCACGTATGGCTAAAACTTAGTGCACTAGGTGCATTTTTGTTTTAATAAAATCAATTTCCCTGATAAAAGCTTGATTTCTTAGTTGTGTGCTGAAATTATTGCATTACTAAGATGAGTAGTTAGGAGCCCAGATCTTATAAATGTGACATTTTGTTACCTGTACATTGTTGGTCAGCAAAAATAAATTCATATTGCTCTTCCCGATTGTTTTTTGTTCTGGTCAACAAAAATAAGTTTTTCTTTGTTATTTTAACCAGCTTGACATTACATTTTTACTCTTGATCTTACAGAGACTTAAAGAATCATGAATCAACAAAGGTGTTTGAGAAATCATCAAAAAGCTAAAAACTTCCTTTCAGCTGGATCACTTGCAGCTCTACGAAACAAATAAATACTAGAACGTAAGAAGAAGAAGAATACAGGCTACATAAATGCAAAGGAAAAGAATCAAAAGCAAAAGAAAAAGTCAAACAACATTCCACCTATATCTTAAGTACAAGAACAAGTGCAACAGGTGCCAGCTATATCTCAAGTACCAGAACAAGTGTAACAGATGTTTCTAGATTCCACCTCTCTTGCAGCACCAGTAGAGGAGCAATTGTGACAAGAATTGCCAGACTCCACCATTCATGCATCATAACCCACAGTTGAATAACTACAGCAAGATCAGTCACAACTTCCTAATTTACAAGTAAATAAACAAGCTGGAGAAGGCAAGAATAGATATATTTTAGTTTATACTATTCCAAAAAATATCTGCATTTCAGTAATTTTGTTGTTGATATTATTGTAGGCCGTTCAACTAGTAAAAAAAAAAAAAGCTACACAAATGCAAGCAGTACATGGACGAACTGTCCATCAACTGATAGTGCTAAATGAGTTGAACTAGCCTATTGGTCCAACTAAAGCAGTGTTCACTGAATTTTCTAGCTTTCTTGGCACATTGACAAGTAATGGGACATTTTGTCCTCTTAATCTTTGTTGGACAAAGTTAAAGACATACGATGATATGTGGAGCTATATTCAGGTTCTAAGTTCTGAATATTTTGATTTCTACTTGAATGCTTTTTACAGTTTTTACACTAACCCAATTCAACCAAATTATAAGAGAAATATTACATTTTCAATAATGAGAAAAATTGTGCTATGAGATCAATTGATGCTACGTTTAGAGGGTATAAGTCAAGACTCAAGAAAGGTCACTTTTATGCCTACCTCAGTGATGAAATTCAAAGGGAAAAAAGGTCTGACACTGTTTCAGAACTTGTATTTGAGGATCTCCTTAAGTATTGGAATTTCGAAGAAGCTGAAGTATGATATCAATATGGACAACTGTTATACTATTGTTAGCATGCATTTATTATTGAATTCATCATGCCTGATCTTCCTTTTTACGTTGTTCTTTCTTTCGATATAAGGCATCAAATTCTATGTGTTTAAACCTTCACTGCCTCGATCTTTTTATTAAGAACTTATTCATAAATATTGACTTGCAGGATACGTCCAATACTAACAAAGAAAACAGAAAAAAGTTTAAGTATCTGCACGCTATGGGCAAAACAAGTTTTTCTCTAATCCGCAAGGTTTGGTGTTTTCTCATATTGTTACTATGAACTTGTTGACTTTACTTGATAATATTTTAATGCTGACTTGCATATAACTAGAAAAAATAAAAGAAAAATTTTGGTGCTTTGTCAAATAAGGGATTCTTCATGGCTACTAGAAGAAGAAAACCGGACCGAGTGTATAAGGACACATCTGAAGAGATTACAAACAAAATAGTATGAAATTTTCTATTTCAAAATTGATTAAGATCATTATTTCTTTAAATATTGAATCAACTAAATTTACTTGCTCTTGAATCTGATGTGTAGGTTGAATAGAGAGAGTAAAGACTCAAGGAAGTATTGATGGTACTCAATCAACTGATGCATTCACAATAACTATGGGTCCTGATCATTCTGGCCGAGTAAGACTATTCGAATATGGGGTTACCAAGAATCTTTTGAAACAAAAAGCAAGTGATCTGTATCCTTTTCAAATATTGTTGATGAGTTAGTGGAGAAGAGCTTGGATGAGCTAGAAAACAGGATGCAATAAAGAATGTAGGAAAATTCAATGCTCAAAGAGATGTCATTGAGCAAGATATTATAATGAACATCATTGCACAACTTCAGCGTCTAAATCCAGAATTAACACTTGATCCTAATGTGCTAGGATTCAATGTTCATTCATTGGGCGAAGCGGTTGCTAATCAACCAATAAACTGTCCATCTGTTGGTAGTAACAATCAAGGCCAGTCTCTGTTTCTCGATCTATTGATAGTAACAATTTGTTCGTAGACCTTTTCTTGCTTTTGGTGTTTTCCTGCTGCTGATTCGCTAGTGAAAGTTCGATATTAATTTGGTATTAGTAGTTTGATATTGTGGCCTGGTATTAGCATTTTGGTATTGTGGCCTGGTATTAGTTTAGTATTAATTGTTTAATTTGGTATTAGCAGTTTAGTTTGGTATTAGTAGTTTGGTGTTGTGGCCTGGTTACAATCTGTTCATGTTGTCTCTAGTTTGGTATTAGTATAAGTTGGTCTGGTTATAAGTTGGTTATGGTGACTTTTTGCACATATATAGCTGACTATATATAGCACTGCTAGCTGGTATAACTTTTAGTTGTTATGGTGCCATAGCTGTCTGTGACGTTAGCTTTGTAGTGTAAAAAATTAAATGTGTAGTGCATGAAGTTGGGAGGAATGATATTGTGATGAGCAGCTGTTTTTTAATCATGATTTCTGATTGTATCTGCTTTTTTTGGTGTTAGTTTTAGTTGTTGATATATTTCACTATCTGTCATTTCAGCATGTTATTATCTCGTTGTTGTTGCTATTTGTAGCTATGTCTCTTTTTATCTGTTTGTTCGATTTTGGGTCTTTCTGATATAGCCTCTTATGTTCTCATAGATTAGGTTAAGGTTTGCGTAGACTTTATACTCTCCAGACTCTCTTGTTTGGATCACACTGAGTTTAATTTGTTGTTGTTGTTTAGTAGTTGATATGTAATACTTAATAAGAAATCAAAACTTTTCGGCAAGGCAACCTATGATGGTGTTTTATGTGATTTTGCTACAGATCCAGTTCTAATTTTGAGTATTTTTTGGTTGATGAATGAGGGATTCTTAGATAATCAAATAATTTATGAAAAAAAGTAACTGAGATGTACAAATATTTAGTTATTCTTTATGTATACATAATACATGTTGAATTTCAAGTATGGTTTTTATTTTATTCAAAATCTCAATGGTAAAACGCAGAGCTATATATGATCAGTGCACAATTTTGGATTATTTTCAACTGCTATCACGTTTTGAGTCCTATAATCTACTGCTATTTTTTTAAAAAATTTGCAAAGGGTTAAAATTTCCCATAGATTATTATTAATGATAATATAATTTTGCCTCTGGTAACTTATGAGGTCAATTACCTTGAAATTATAAAGCTGGCACACGACGTCCTGAAGGCAAGGTGGAGCCAGTGTGTTCATTCATTGAAAAATTACACTAATTTATTCTTTATGTATACATAATACATGTTGAATGTTATCTATACAATAATTTCCTGCGTACCATTTTTCAAATACATAGTTGTAGGGTAGCTCTCCATTTGGCAAATAATTATGACTAAGAGCCCGACCTAATCCTTCCGATGTAAACTTAAAATATGCTTGAAGTAGAACTCCAACGAGGCATTGACCCATTATATTATGCTGCAATGTGATTCTAATCTTTTTATGTTGTTATTTAAGTGCTAATTTATATTCTTTGTTCTCTTTTTATAGGGGTCCAAAATGAAGAAAGAAATGAAAAAAGTGATGAAGACATTGACCTTACTTGAGAAGATTTTTGGGTTGTGGATAAATGCTCTAATATCAATAGTTTTTTTGTTGAATTTCTTCAAACTTATCACGACTCGAACTTGCTAGTATGTAAAAGCTTAACTAATCATTTGGACTTGATTACATTTTGGTTTTTGATTTAAATTACTAACCTGTTGCATATTTTGAATTATGAAATTATTAATGAATGATTTTGTTTTGTGATGTGTATATATTATGTAATAATTTATTACGTATGTAAATAAAAATTTACATTAATACGAGTGACTATTTATATAATCGTTGCAACAGATCAATAAATCATTGCAATAGGTAGTCAAAAAGCATTGTAACAGAATAATAAAATCATAGAAATAGATGTTATTGCAATGGTTTAATGTCGTTGCAATAGAATCTATTGCGACGATTAGTAACCATTGCAATAGATGAAACTAGGTCTCCAATAAGCAATAAAATAGTTGTAACAGCTACTCAAAAAGCGTTACAACAAAATAACAAAGTGTCGCAATAGATGCTTTTGCAACGGTTTAATGTCGTTGCTAATCATTGCAATAGATGAAAATAGGCGTCTCAATAAGTCAAAAATAACCATCTCTATATATTGACCTATAGCTCCTATGGCGACGGTTTCAGACAACCGTCGCATAAACCGCTGTCAAAGACCTATTGCAATGCCCATATATAGGACGTTTGTTGAACCGTTGCGGTAGAGTTATGGCAATGGTTTTTTTGTTTATTGCAACGGTTTTACAACCGTCACTATAGGCTAAATATCCAGTAGTGTTTTCTTTTTTACCACAGACATTCCAAAATAATTTCTCAATTGCAGCTTTGTTTTTCAGGTAGCTATATCCAATATGTTTAGACTCAAGTAAAGATTTTTTGTGAGGAGTAAAGCCTATTTACCTGTTCTTACAACTTCTAATTTTGA
Source organism: Capsicum annuum (assembly GCF_002878395.1). Taxonomy (NCBI): domain Eukaryota; kingdom Viridiplantae; phylum Streptophyta; class Magnoliopsida; order Solanales; family Solanaceae; genus Capsicum; species Capsicum annuum. Next base: position 213,347,270 of record NC_061121.1, read on the forward strand.
TCAAGTCGGTCTAGTTTCTTAATCTTTTACCTTTCAATTGAGTCGAAATAGAAAAGGGCAGAGAAGATATTATCCACCTTATTCAAGTTATAGAGGATTCTATCTTTGGCTAGCAAGTCTTTCTTTGAAAGATCTGCTTCTCTTGAAGAGAGAATGTTCCTACATGTTGCTTCAATGTCTTCAATAACCTTCTTTCATACATTAAAATTTGAGCCTAGAATACTTAAAAAATAGGTTTGATCTATAATCATTAGGGCCTCCTAAAATGATGTACTAAATTCATCAGCTATTTTGAAAGATCAAAATGGTCAATTATAAATGGAATTCCTAGAGACCTAAGCAATCATGTATAATTAAATCATGAGATCTAAATTTAGGATAATTTTTAAATCATTAAAACTGAACCTGCCTTCTTTCTTCAACAAAAAAGTTGTACTCCCCAATCTTCAATTTTTCAGTTATTGTTACCATATTCCCTCAGAACAACCCAAATTTGAAGACATTTTTCTAATTAACAATCAATTATAAGTCATAACAACAAACATCCATTCCAACAATGGCAGAAATAGGGGGTTGGAAGGGTATTTTCCGAACCCTTTGACTTAAAATTATAAGATAGGTCATATACTCAGTGGTTTATGGAGTTCAAAATTTACATTGAGGTTCTAAGTTCAAATTTGATACATTACATTTTTATTTTTCAAAACCCTAAGTGAAAATTCTAGATCCGATACTGCATCTCAGTGCTTATATTATTCAGCAAACAAACAAATATACATTAAAACAAACTCAAATATCATAAATCATTATCATAGTCCATAAATAGGTGTCCTCACCATCAAAGCGAGAAATAGCAAACTGAAAAAGTCAACAGATCACTTTATTACTCAAAAAATGAAAATAAAAAAATCAATCAGTAAAAAATAATCAGCAAAAAAGAGAGAAATTTATAAATAGGACCAGACTCAGTGGCACGCACAAGATCAATATGCCAATGATTCACATAATTTTGACACTGCTAGAGATACTTTTAATCTTACTATAGAATATACTACCATATGCAACAAAGTATAGACAATATAAATATTGCATCACAAATTAAATGAATCAAAAAAATTTCATTGACCAATAAAGTGAATGAACAGTGAAAGATAAAAATAAAAACAAGAATACTTAAAAGACAAAAAACCTTCAGCTGCAAATCATAGTAGGTGACTTCAATTCAAAATCAAATATACTTTACTTAATAGGTGACAGGACCACAAAAACACCAGTAATGAGAACCAAATCAACAATCAAATCCCTTTTCTCTGCTTTTTCAAAATTCAGTCACAAAAGTTGTTATGAAGATCACCAAATCAGTGGTATCACCAAATCAGTGGCATTTGATAGAGGATAAGATACAAACAGGATTAATAACGTGGATTAAAGTATGGCCAGAAAACTCAAGAGCATATTTAGATAATCAATGTCACTCCAAGTTTTAAATTTTATTTAGCAACTAAGGAAGTCCACTTAACAACAGTGTTATGACATAGTCATAAAAATGGCAACACGATTTGACAACGGAGAACATTTACGCAATTAATTTTAATTAGAAGGCAAAATAAGAAACTTTTTTATGAAACTATTAATCTTTGTTTGTACTTTGTATTATATAATGAGCATAAGAAAATTGCAACAAACACATTAGACATCAAGCTATTTCCTAACAATAAATACAGAATAAGAAGTGATCTTGATTAAATCAAGAGACATAAAGTCCATTTACACCAAAAAAACACGGAAACAATATAAATTAATGGAACATATGAGATATATAAAGGAGAATAAGTAAATAGCATCTAGACTTTAGAATTCAAAAAAAAATAATTACCCTAAAAAACAGGTTGATAATCAGCAGGAACTCCGTCCTTCTCACCTCCAAACTCATTAGGTGGACCATCCATGGGGTTTTTAGAATAGCAGGTACAATTTCAGAAGAAAGATTAAGGTAAGTCCGGAGGAACTCGATGCCATCATTTGTAAGGTACCAGTAATAGTGCATCCAAGCGAATATTTGATGAACATACTCCTTAGATTTGAAGCTCTGCATCAACTTAATCATATAAAGATTTGGCACATCGATTAATGAATATTTGGCCAAATACTTTCAAAAAATAAGAAAAAGAAAAGTAAAGTAAGCTTTAAACTAAAATACATTTCAGACATTTGACTTCATACTCCAAAGATGAAGAACCCTATAATCTTCCTTTTCCTTAAGGTGTATAAAGCTGCGATAGAATATCAATAAGAAAATTAGATAATATTAATATAATAAGATAAAAGGTAACACCAAATAGTTAAAGAAGAAAAAGAGGAAGGGAGTTGTGCCTCTTCACCGAAATGTAGATTATGCAAATATTTAAAATTCTGTATGTGGATGTGTATTCTGATCACCAATCAATAACCAGGGAAAAGCAGGTAGATTCATTTAGAAATCTCCTCAATTGTAAAGCTAAGTCATACCTGTAAATAGAATAATACATATTGCGGTAAGATTTGTATAAACTTCAAGAACAAGTATTGTCAGTAGTTGGACAAATATATTTGTGGTCAACACATTATGAAAAATTGAAGACTTCCTTTGTTAACGAATGTCATTTTAGTTGTCAAAACATGCTTGTTTCATTTTTAACAATGAGGTGTAAGATTCACTAACCTTATTGTACAACGTAGAATTTTTACATAACTGTTATAGGAACACAGTTGGTGGCATTTCAGGCTTACCAGATTTTTTTTTTGAAGGATGGAGAAGTTATGTTTTCATATGAATGCTTTTCGTCTAATTTCTTCATACACTATAGTATATATAGAATAATCATCTGTATCTTCTACTGAAGGCGGTTGTATTAAAATTATTTCTAAAGATTTTGTTCCAAATAAAGCAACGTAAAGTTGACTGTGTGAGAAAAATGATCACGTAAAAAAATTTCAACAAAATTCAATGTTTGACTTTGAACTTTATTTATTGTCATTGCAAAACATAATTGAATTAAAAATTGTGTTAATTTAAAAGGAACAAACATAGTTTCATCTATTAATGTCATTAAGGGTATTTTAAAAATAAATACATGTGTATTTTTGAAGTCGCCGCTAGCAATAGTATCACTAATATCATGCTTCTTAAAATTATGACATATTAATCGTGTTTTATTTTATAATCATTCAAAGGGATTTAAATTATGCAGTAATATAACTGGATAATTTTTTTCAAAGTCAATTTGTACGGGGGCAAATTAGCAGAATTTAAGGTGTGTAAAAATTTTTCAAACTGACATTGGTCATATGATTTTATAGGTTCATCGATTGCCGTATAAAGTTGAGCCTCATTAGAAAGATGGAGTATAACTATGTCATTAATTTCATTAACAAAATCATTTTTGTAGTTAAAATAACTCTTGAAGTCATAGAAGATGGAGCCGAGAAGAAGTATTTATATTAGGATAAGTTTTTTAGAATAATTGATTTAGAAATTCTATCTCATTTGTGAAATGGATGATAAAATCATGAAAAATTTGAATTTGATAGTTGTCATTGATTATTTCTTGTCCATTTCAATGCACATTAGATATTCACAGAAAGTAGGTTCATATTTTACTCGCGTGTTTTCTGATAAGCATAACTTTTTCAGTTGATTCCAAATATCTAAGTATAGTAGGTTTTCACGTACGAAGTTTTCTCTCTTTCCACTGCGAACAACAGGTAGTATTTGTCTAAAGTCTCCTCCAAAGACAATAATTTTCCAGCAAACATACATGGTTTACCTGTTAAGTCCTTTAAAAGAGTATCAATTATTTGTATCATTTTATTTTGACCATTAAAACTTCATTCCAAATAATTAATTTTAAATCTCAAATTAGAGATGTTAATGAACTCTGTTTACTAATGTTGTAAATGAAGTTATTGTCAATATCAATTAAAATTTTAAGTCGTGAGTGTACAGTTCGGTCTCTAGGGAGAATTGAAGCTGCGAAATCAAAGCTAGCAGTTGCGAAGGCTACAAATCATTTTGATCTTACATTTGCCAACAAATCTCGATATAAAAATATTTTTTCAATTCCTCCCCGATCATCAACGAAAAAAGTATTTGACTTATTAGAATATACTCTATCAAATATTGTATTTGATGATTTTTGATGTCTATTTAAGTTTGTTTGTAATAGCAGATCTTCTTTACATACTATTATGTTTCTGTCGAACAGAGCATCTTTTACTTTTGTAGTTACTCTGAAAGGGGTAGTATTTTCAGGAACAAAGTTGAATTTTTTATACCGTGTCCTATTGAATGTAAAATTTCATTGATATGATTTAAAACTAAATGTTTAATATATTTTGTTCTCATAGTAGGAATCTACTTAAAATCTTTAGACATCGAATCTCCAAATATTTTTCATAATTCTTTTGGATTTACAGATTGCAGTAAACTAATAGTGTGGAAAATAGATGTAATACTCGTGCCTTTTTCTTGGCTTGAAATCATCTTAAGGATGTTAGAAATTACTTTGAAATACAAATCTATTTTTTGTATGCATGGTATTTTTAAGATTCTCACTTTCTATCACGTGGAAAATTCAATAAGCTTTCCATAGACATAAGATTCGTCCAAATCCGATAACTGGATAAGAAGTTACGACTATTTCAAGTTCCCGTCGTAAAACGTCATCATATTAGTCAGTGGCGCGCCGCGCCATAAGAGTAAGTGGCATTTGGCAAATTCTAGTAGGAGCCCGTGATTATGACGAGTCGCGCCAGGGCTCAAATTTAAAATTATCCTTTTTCCCGTGTCTAAGCACGATTTCCCCTGCGTCGCGCCAAAGTTCCAGGTCACAAAGGAAGGGGCAATGCGATGGCTCTGCATTGCGCCATCCCTCAATTTTCCAATTGTCAAAATCCAGTGACACGGTGCGATAGCGCCGCGTCGCGCTAAGGTTCCAACTGAAAAAAATTTTACTGAAATTAAATGACGCATCCAGGGTTAAAAGGGTCAACTTCCCACCCCTATTTAAGCCCTTTAACAAGTGATTCAGCCACTTTTCACCCAAAATATACTAGTTTCTCTCATGTTTCTCCCAAGAACAAGCTAGGGTTTTCATAGGAGATTCAATTTCAAGAAAGTTGCACCGTCAATCTTCACGAAATCAGGAGCATAGTGTTCATTCATGGACTCCTTTCATTCATGAAGTCAGAGAATCCCTTTTTCAACTTCAAGTTATGAATTTTCTTTATGATTTCATGATTGGTCTATTCTTGTTCATGCTGATAAATGAGAAATTGAATTCTACTCCATGTTGGGTGATAATTTCTATGTAAGTTTAATTATTATAGATATAGATTCATGAAAACCTATGACTAAACCCTTGAATGATGAAATTACAATTAAACTGTGATGTTTAATTGTTTTACATTGATGATCACATGTACTATGCCTATAATATGTTTGATTAAATGCCTAGATGAAGGAAAAGTGACTAACTAGCATGATATCATGAAATTCCCATGTATGTACAAGTTTATGCCTATCACATATTTGAGGAAATGCTTTAATAAATGTATTATGGATTGTGATATTAGTCATATGTTCAAGTAAATCATGCTTTGTCAGTTTTCTTCTATCGATTCCTGGGGGTACTTGTACCCAAAACACTAGCTGTGTGCCTAGAGCCATGTCATATTTTCATGATACTCTCAGTCAAACTATGAATCCTTAGGCTTCAGACAGTCTTATGACTTAGGAATTCTCCATGATATCATGAACTCAGTCAGTTGTCAGATATCAGTAGTATTCTGTCAGTCCACGGAATTCAGTAACTCAGTCCATGTTCAGTTCAATAAATCATGAGCAGTGTCTATTCAGATGGGAGTAAAAATTAGCACCGAGTGAACCCAAGGATGGGGACACACACTATTAGATGAGGGCGTGATCCTTAGAAGTCATTCTTATATTCTAGAACTATGTAGCCAGCATAGGTTGAGACATCAACATTGTCCAATTAAGGTTGATGAGGTGGATAAGCACTGTCAGATAAGGGCCCCACCGTTCTTGTATAGGGGGCACTATCAGATGAGGATCACTCACAGCTTGTCCTTACCAATGGCACGATATTGACACCCTTCCAATTGGGGTTACAGATTGGATCCCAACTCATCTATAATGTATAATTTGAGGCGTTTCGGTTAGATAACTACTTTCCATAGTTTCATATTACAAAATCAGGACTATCAGATACAGTCAATCAGTTTTAGTAATAGAACTTAGATAGTTTTTCAGATTTCAAGACTGTCAGATACAGTCAACTCAGATACAGTATGGAACTTAGTTAGTTCTATCAGATTCAGGATGTCAAATATAGTCACTCATGTTATCAGTTATATTCAGATTTAGTCACTCATGTTATCAGTTATATTCAGATACATTCACTCATGTTATCAGTTATATTCAAATATAGTCACTCATGTTATCAGTTATATTCAGATTTAGAAATCATGTTATCATGGTATTAGTGTCAATTGTTATATCTCATGCATGTACTCTCACTCTCATGATAGTTCGTCAGTTATTATTATTGTTCATGCATATAAACCCCATGTATTCAGCCTACCTCACATGCATACCAGTACATTCAAAGTACTGATGCATTTGCGCTATGGTGTCTTATACCATAGGTTCAGAGACACGAGCTCCAGATCAGCAGTAGAACTCAGTTTCACAGTCAGAGTTAGAAGTGAGTCCTCATATTTCGAGGATATGATTATTTTTTATTACCTCATGAGTAGTTTGTTAGTAAATTTAGTTAGGGACATGTTCCATCAACTCCTAAATCAGATAGTTTCAGTCAGTTAGAGGCTTTCTAGGCTATCATATTTCAGACTTTAGTATTTTTAGTTTTGTTTTAGGTATTCTATTACCCTGTACAGATGTTATATTATTCAGATTATGCTCAGTATTGAACCTTATGGCCTTTCAGTACATGTTTCTGCATTATTATGTTATATTATACAGTGTACAGGTACAGATATCAATCATGGGTTAGCTTGTGGTCCTTCGGAATCATGAGCACCGTGTAGCATTTTGGGTACCAGATTCGGTGTTACAATAGAGGTCCAAGACTATAAAGTGTCTGATAGATTTTGGCTTCATACAAACACTTTCTTAAACTTTTGTTGAAATGTAGTAAGTCCTTCTTCTCTACAGCTTCTCTGAATGCATCACAATATGTTTTGTTAACTCTGTGGAGATTTTCATATGATTTAGGTCCTCTTACATTAGTCAAAAGTAGTCTAAGATAGTATTACTCTTCTTCAGCTGAATGACATGTGACGATTCTAACAACGAAATTACTGTGTCGTTGTCGACGTGACTACATTCTCTCCGTTGTTGACCACAAAAAATGCCTAAAAAAGTCTTTATATAATAAGTTCAGTTCTACAACATGTTTATTGATTTTATTCATCTCAAAAAATTCAAAGAACAATATTCTCCTTAACATTGAATTATTTAGAATTTGATCAACATTTTGATTGCTTTTGAAAGATACATATTGGTGTCTCTTTAGATGTAATTAAAATTGGTATATAGTTGATGTCATTTCACTGATTGAAAAAGCAACAAATGCCATATAACATTTGGAGGAAAACTCATCTGGCGAATTGATATGCTTTTATTTCGTCTACTTCTATATTCGAGTTACCATTATGTACGTGAAATGTAATTTTATCATGTCCTTTATAAAAATATTTATAAATATATTTTACCACCTTAATGTCTGAAAATACCTCAACATTAATGTGAAAACTAAATTTACGCAGTAAATAGGAACTGTAGGGCACAACCTAAGTATTGTCAACTTTGTATTACTTAAGTTCTATAGGTGCTTCTATTTTCCGTCTTATGTAAATAGGGTAAGAATTTTTTTCCTTCATTGTTCTGAAAGATCTTTAGGTTATTTAAATTTGCAAGAGTCTCTTTTCATGAGAGGAAACATTGGATTTAAATATCCACAAGGTCTATGAATCATGTGTTTAGTCGCAAGACTATGTAAGTCTTGATTTGTATAATTAGACAGGTCGGCGCAAATAATTTTATCATAAGCCTCTAATGTTAATAATTTATATTTTTATGTAAGTATAATAAGAAAATATGCATGAAAAGACCCAATTTTTGAAATTCTATTGTGTACAGTAAAGCTATAACTTTTTCAAATATGTTCTTTTTTAGTATATCTTTTTAAAGTTCTTCTACCTTTGCTTTAAATACTCGACTGACTAAATCGAGTTTGTTTTAAACTTCATCAGTTGGCTTTGAATGTTCTTGTATTTCAGGCCAGGAAGGATTGCAAGTCATTATCAAAAATATGTCGGATTTTCTAAATTGTTGTATCAAAGCAATAGCATTCATATTTCGGCGACGCATTTCTCTTAGACCTCCAATGAAACTTGTAGGTAGAATTCGTCCTTTTTCAATATTTGAAGCATCTCTTTCTCCATATCTTAACATATCAATAATTCCCTGCAATACCTCAACTCTAAATAGATTTTGATTAATGAAAAAAAATCTAGTCATTGTGTCTCAAATTCTATGTATCGGTCAACTATGTATTGTTGAAACGCCCTTTTGGAATGTAAAGTTGCATTTGATTTCTTCTATCTTATTTGAAGTTTATAGCAATAATATTCACGACAAGAAATAATTCGTCTTTTCTTATTTTTCTTTGATAGAAATTCAGATTTCATATCGAGTAGCCCCTCAATTGAAGCAATATTCATTACACTTGATAATTGTTCACTTTTAAAATAAATTTGACAATTTAAAATGTCATAGGTTTGTGTCACTTTTTTAATACTGAAGTGTCATCCATTTTCATCTTGAGGGAATATCAATGATACTGTAATGGATCATAACATTTGTAGTAGTAATTAATCAATTGTGATTTTTCATTGTGATTATATATTCGAAAATGTGGAGTATAAACTTTGTTATTTGATTCTTCTTCTATTCATATTGTTCCAACTTTAGATGCAGTTGGCACACTGTATGTTCGTTTGTCTAAATTAGAGTTTGATTTAAGTGCGATGTAGAATTTGAATAATTTTGAAATGTCTATTAGCGACTTTAGAAAGACAGAACATGAGTTAATTTTCATTATATGCATCAAATTTGTGACAATTAATTCACTTAGATTTTCTTGTAAAACAATTCAATTTGTTATATCATTTTCATTATCATAGTAATATAATTGTAAATTTTTAGATCTTTCATCAGCAGAACTAAATCCTCAATAAAATGGTGCATTTGTCCCTGAACTCGAAATGTATATATTTCGTGATCTCTCTTTGCTAAGTTTTTATCATAGTTTACTTGAAGAGGGTGAATTCAAACATATTATTGTATATTCTACTATAGATGCAAAAATGTTTACTTTCTTCAGTGATGTCTTGAAATAGATTTTATAATTCCACTGATATTTTGGGAGAGTCAGTTTAATCAAGCCCTTATCACAACAAAAATCAGGTGATTCATATTAAAATCTTTTTGTCACACAAATTTTACAATACGAAACTTTTTTTAAATGCACATAACTTTTTGATAGTAGATTATCATTCTGTAAATTTATTTCTAAACTTTTTTATCTGTAGATCGTAAACTATAATATCGTTACAAATAAATTAAGTCAACTGTGATATCGTTAAAGCCTAGAGACATGTACCTCTATTTGAAGTAACCGGTGAGGTTGAAGACTTTTTTGTCGCTTCACATCTATGTGATGTTGATCCTGGTATGTCGAAGTCAATAGTCAGAAACACAGAATGCATAAAATTAGTCATAAACATCCAATTTTCCTCAACTTACCTACTTCGAAGAGAGAGGCGTAGACAATTATGTCCTACAAAGTGGTGGAAGAGAAAGTTGCATAAATTTCAGTAAATCAATCAACATACGAAGATATATGTATACATACTTAAGCAGCAGTAATGCAAAAATTAGGTTTTCGACCTTCGTCGCTAAGTAATGTAGGTAGGAGTGAAAATTAAGCGCAAACTTGAGTTTCCGTCATGACTCTCAACTTGCAATAATGACATTGTATTATTCAGTTGTTGCATGAGTCGACGCTTTTTCAATTCAGCTCTTCTATCCTGCCATCTGATATTTGCGCATATCTATTACAGCATAGCATATTTCTATGCAGATGTTGTTGTTCCTGGATGTTTACAGCTTCTTGCAGTCCATCACCATTGCTTGTTGACATTCTTGTTGCAAGTTATTTCAATTTCATTGAAGAAATCAGTACATATTACTGCAACTAAAGATACATATCCTTAAATGCCACTGTTGAGCATGAAATAAGTAATGGGGTGATAGAGGAGTTTATGCACATGAGTTGTGGGTAAAAGAAATTTTTAAAAAAGCATAATTCCTCTGGCATATTTCTAACACCGTAAGGGTATTAGTGTTGATAATGATATAATAATTCATAACAGAGGAGAAATCTGATAAAATTTAAGACTGTCAAAAGAAAAAATTAACTAATGTAGCTACTTATAAATTCAGATGTACAAATTTCATTCCAAAACGTAGAATCATAATTAAAACTAAACTAATTCTTAAAACTAAACTCCAATAGGAACATGCAAGTAAGAATTTGTTCAAAAAGACAAAGCAAAAATTTAAAAATCACCATAGATTTGAAATTTCGTAAACTTCCAATAATTTTTCAGTTAGTAAAGACAAAATTATAGATCTTAAGAGACAGAGCGAGTGAGTGAGTGAGTGAGTGATGCAATATAATAGATCTTATGCAGAAAAAGGACCCAAAAAAAAAATTCACCAAACTATTACATTTACAATAAAAAAAGAGTGAGTTGAAAGAGACGAAAATATAGAGGTTTGATGAAATACTTCATTAGAAACACAATGAAAGTGACTAATTTTTTTCCCAGCCAGTTATGTTCACAGTGAAGATTAATTTTTAGTGACTTTTAACAAGTCTCTTTAATAACTGATCATTACACTCAACCCACGTGGAGTAACTATTCTACATGTTTAAGTCCAACCATTTCAATTCTTAATACCAATGAGCTCACTTATTTTAGCAATTCGAAGGTCAGCATTAATGGAAAAGATATTACTTTCTTTCATTTACTTATAAAGCTAATCCTTTCATATACCTCATATATGTGAACATTAATTTCTCCATTACAACGTGAATAAATTTAGAATATAATTAAGGAACAGTATTTGTCCACTTATTGTTAAGAAACAATAACTAGTAGTGGTAATATTAACATATCATTTTTGAATATAATTAATTTATTTTTTTGTATTTCGATAGTGAAAAATATTTAATATGAACGTAAAATAAACGGATAAATTATTCATTTATTGTATAACCTACAAAATTATTGTGGAACATCTATTTTTAATTTTTCTTAGTATGGTAAAGATGCAAGAGTAAAAGAAATCATTCCTATTATATATACATCAAACCTAACACGTGTGTGAGTTAGTTACACTGGCTTTGAAGTATCAATGTGAACAAAATGATCTTTTGATGTTATTTTATAGTTATGGTAATGAACTTGTTCATACAGTGAACGTAAAGCTAATACAAAGTATGTGTGTTTTCAATTCTATTTATGGTCAACTCTATCCTTCGTTTCAATTTATGTGATCTTTCTGTACAACACATTGGAGCATCTCTTTATTTTTAACGTAAAAGTAATTTTTGGGAACAGTATCTTTAGAGGATTTTCAAAAAGAATCCACCAAGAACAGACAACAGTTCACCTGAACAAAGTCCCAATGCATTCAAATTGTCACCTGCGACTTGCTGGATAACGCCTAATGGCTCGTTCTTGGGATAAGCTTATTTCAGCATCAGAGAAATCCACTTTTCTCTGTAATATGCTCTTGTTCTAATGAATGAGAATCTGCAAACTGGAGCTTATTATCCCACATACTATCGGCTCTTCACGGAGAGATTTTCATAATATTTTCTTTAGATCCTTACAACTTTCAGCAATGTCCCAGGTTAACTACAAAATGAGGATAGCAATGAGTACACAATTCCATCAATACTTCTTGCAGAATATACCTTTTTGTCGCACTCAAACTGGCCAAAAACATAAAAATGAGCTCATTGTGAAAACAAAAGAGAGGAGGGACAGAACTCGGGAGGTGTGGCGGCATCAACAGCATACTCTAGTAGACTTCGACTTCATAGCTCCAAGAGTTGGTAAAGAAACTTAAATGAGCACCAATAATGTTAAGCATGAATAAACCTATTTGATCTCTAGCCTGAATAACCCAAAAGATAGCCTTCTTTTCATTTTTAACATACGTGATTTTTTACTCTAAATTACGCTGGACTTGTAGCTCCATTATCGATCAACATAGCAAGAGAAATGTGACTTCTATCTCTTTAGCATCTAAGTTAATGAAGAACAAAAATACTACGGTTAGGCGATTCGATATATATATATATCGTCGCGATTTGGATCAGGGTCTGGTCGCGATTGGTATCTCAAGTTCCACGTGGACCGGAGATCACCCCCTTCACCTAACCCAACAACACAACATACTCAAATGTCGGATGAATTCCGACCAAACAAGATAATGTATAAAAAACTAATGATAATTCATGATATGTCTATACCAACGACTGGTAATCGGACAACCATCCGTCACCAAAATAATCAACCAAAACCATCCAGTCCACAATAGTTCGACAAAGACTCTATAAACTGAAAGTCAATAAAACATCAGGACATACCCCTGATAATAGCCAAAGCCAATATACAAAAGATAGACAAAATGTAAAAAAGAAACCACAATATGAATTGGGGTCTTCCTAAGGATGGAAGCTCACCACTTCAATCTTATTCGCTAGCTGATCCTGAATCCAATTTACTGAGCAGGAAAGGTGAAAGTATGGTCAGTTCCTGCATTGTGTGGGGATAGAGTGTCTAAATACGGTTAGAAGTTGGAGCGCTAGCATATAACTCGGGGAAAGAGAAACAAAATAATGTCATGATAACAGTTCAAAACCAATACAATATTCAATGCATAATATCATATAAAATACATATACATATATATACCACTTGCTGGGGTACGGAACAAGGCTTAGCATAAATTTTGAAAACCTTAATCTGGGTTGTGTAGCTTAACCGTCATAAAATAAGGCACCCACGAGCTATATGGGCCTATCTCTCCCCTAGCTGAAAGGATCCTAGTGTGTGTAGCCGTACGAATCAGAGAATATCCATATCCGTATATGTCTTTTTAGGGGACTCAAACCTCCCAGCATCGTCTAAGTGACTTAAGCACCAATGTATACGATATGGGGGACTCAAAGCTCCCATTCATATATACAATACAAAGGACTCAAACCTCTCAATCATTTAGACACCTACACCGACTAGCGCGGTTTCTGGTGTTGGTCCATCGGGACCTCCACTTTCATGACCCAGCTACCCATCCCGCTTTAAAGCGCAATTTAAAAAATTTATTTCAAAATCATAATCATCAATTCAGTTACTCCACAAATATATCCCGTTAGTATCGTCATAGTAATCCCACATGCAAGCGTACAACATGCCAAGACAATTATTACATCAATTTGGGATTCAAACCCAGTGTTCAAAAAGGTACATCAATCAATCCGTCATACTGAGACTCGAACCCATTAGTTAACCCAACCCCCAAGGTTTCAATTCAATTCAATTTATGGCCGCCAAGGCCCTTTCAAAGTCATTCATTAATCATTAACATTCTTATGCCAAAGCCTTAGTTCAAAACACAATTTAAGACTTGTGACAATTTCATTCTCATTGACAATTTCACAAACATGTTGAGGGCATGCCATTATCAAAGTCAAAATTATCAAATTTGGGGTTCAACCATGACCCCTCAATTAAATCATCACTCCCATGCAACCACACACGTAAAACTATAATTAAAAAACATGCATAATTACCATTTAAGCCATAGAAAATAATATTCAATGATATGCATTCAAACCCCTCAACCTTGGTCTCAAAATCATCAAAAATGATTTATGAACAATGTTTTAAACATATGCTTTTAGTAAACTAACAATGAGGGAAGAGTCACATGCTAGAATTATGAAAATTCGCGAAGAGAAATTGACTCTTGAACCCTTAGATGGCCACTTTGGAGAAACCCTAACCAATTTTGCTTGAGGGGATTTTGAGAGAGTAAAGAGGATGTTTAATCTTGTAAAGTGTAGAATGAATGACCAAAAAATGTTATATGGATACGGGGCCTTAAGGGTTTTAAGTGGGAAATGTCCAAAGTGCCTCTAACTTAAAGCTGTAAAAAGTCGTTCTTGGTTACGAGTCGACCCATTGACTCGTCACCATAACATACAACTCGTAGCCATGAGTCATATCCTAGATAATGAGTTGGACACCAATACACTGTCTATCTTATGACTCCATGATCATCACTCATGACCTGACCATATAACTCGTATGGTCTAGTCATACCCAAGACAGAATCCAAAGGGATTATACATTGGACAATATATGACTCAACCCTACCACTCGTATCATGGCCTCATGACTCGTAGTGAGTCACTCGTACTCAGATTAGAACCCAGCCAACTAGGCACTGGCTTGGTAACAGCTTGGGTCCCTAGACACGTAACCATACTATACGACTCGTATGGTGAGTCGTCAATAGGACAGTGAGCTCAACTCTCAAGGAATTTTCAAGGACCAATCTCTGAGGTGTTTTATTCTCCCCCCTTAGGATCATTCATCCTCGAAAGATAGGTTAAGGCAACACAAGCACGATTGGACTCCATATACCTCTACTTTT
>NC_061121.1:213362250-213375537 GCF_002878395.1 Capsicum annuum
ATTAATCGGAAAGAAAGATTCAACTAAGTTATTGATCAATTTTTTGATAGGGGTATAAAAAGAATTAGGAAAGTATTGAGATATTTCTTTTGTTTCATTTTACTTGACTTCTTGATTTGACTCATTCCTTTTAAAAAATAATTAAAGATATACAAGCAAATTAACTTTATTGATGATGTTTTAAAACTCTAAATTTAACTACTTCTCCTTTGCCCAACAATGTCGTTATAATAATATGTCTAACAATACTTGTACAGTTTGAAAATTAATGAATAGTTTACTTGTTTTTATCCATTTTATCATTGATATTAATAGCATTCATTATCAGAAGCATTTTTTAAAGTAATAAATTAATCATATTTAAAAGGTGATATGGTATCATTATCTTTATTATTTATTATTTTAAATTTGTGTGTCAAGTTAACAGTGAACAAGTATTATTAGACGAAAAAAATACTATACTTAGTTAATGCTAATGGTAGTATGAAAAAAAATAATAAACACTCTTGATTCATGAAAATAGATAAGTAAATTGAAATATTTAGTACAGAAATCAAGTAAATAAAATGGAAAGAATATAAAATGGAAAAGTATTGTTAAGAATAAAGAAAGAGGAGGAGGTAAATGAAAAATAACATTGAATGATAAAATGAAACTCACAAAATATTTATCAAAAAATAAGTGATGCCTCATACAATTATTGTTGATTGTGTTTAATTCAAATTCAAAATTTTCATTGAAGCACTAGCAATTTAGAAGGCTTTGAAACCAGCTCTATAAAAAAATTGATCAAAATTTTAGCATATATTATCAGACACAAAAAATGTGGTATAAAATAATATAAAACATGGCAATATCTTGAAAAATAAAAACCACATGTGAGGATATATGACAATTGATGAATTCTTTTAAGGAAATCAAGATTATATAATATCTCTGGGACATGAAATTCTAATATTCCTGAAGCATGAAATGTGTTAGCTCGTAATTTAGCTAAGTTTTTTATGTTCAGTTTATGTTGAATTTCTTGAGATTTTGTGTTTTCAAGTTGGATCGTAAATAATGCAATGATGTCTTATGGACATTTGAAGTATATTATTTTCTCCGTCTCATTTTATTAGTTCCAAATTTTTTAATTTGTTGTCTCATTTTACTTGTCTTTTTTTACTTATCAAGATAAGATAATTTTTTTTTTCTATTATACACTTAGGACACGTTTGGTAGGATGTATTATTTAAAATAGTCCATGTATTAAAATCTAATCCAACCTAATACATTGTTTGGTTGCACAACTTAATTTAATCTCTTCTTAGCCATGGATAACTAATACACCATATGGTATAATATCTTATACCTAGGAAACCATAGGATTACTTATCCATGGCATAATAATACATGGATAAGAGAATTAAATGACTTAACTACCCCTCAATTCTTTTTATTAAATTTTTTCTTTTAGTTCCATTTTAAATCTAATCACTAAAAATTTGATTGTTATGTTACATTAATTTGCAACCTCTTTTTTCTTTGCGTATACTGATCAAGTGCTTAAATATCATTTTCTTCCTTATTTTGGTTGATAGCGTCGAATGAGAACTACATTTATGTTATTCTATAATTGTTTAATTTACAAATGAATTAATTTATATAGAAAAGATTATTGTCAAACAAATATATAATTTGAAAATCTAAAACTATATTATCAACGATCCGTGATGTTCTTATATAATGTGTTTTTGCATTTTTAAAAATTATTTCTGTATAATATGACAATTATTTATTATTTTGAATTTTTATTGATCAAATAGACTCAATTTTTTTTTGGAAAAAAATAAATGTTCAACTAAGCAAAGTAAAAATTATTATTCATATTTTAACTTTTCTATAAGATCATGCAAAGGGTAAGTAATTTGACTAGTTAAATGAAGTAGAAAATTTCAAAAAAAATTGAGGGTATAGTTGTAAAGAAGATTTTGTAGAGTTTTAAATCCAAACAAAATACATGATATATCTATGTTTTAATATAATACACCAAACACTTGATAAAAAATAATCCTTGTATTACTAATCTCTGCATTGCTAATCCTTGTATTGTTAATCCATGGATAATGTCTCTTTATACCAAACGATCCCTTAGTGTAATTGATTACTTTTTATTATTAGTATTCTTGAAAAATTGTTGCAAAGAAGAGTACCATTAAGAATATAAATGGTGTTTTGGTATTAGTTATCTATTAATATTGGAACTAACAACAAGACACAATTAAGAGGGCAAAATGATAAAGTTACATTACCAATTATTGTTTCTTAATAGTTATGTCATTCAACTTGGAACGAATAAAATGGGACGGAGAGAGTATGACATAATATAATGAAGTGATTCATTGAAAATAAATAAATGAAAAATCAAAAGTTCAACTAAAATGGAAGTTAGTGCCAGTAAAAACGAAAAAGAAAACAAATTCCAAGATTTCTTTCCACGACTCAAAAAAGAAATGTTTACAGAAGTGTAGTTAATGAATCGGTTATTGGTCAAAATTATAACTAAATTAATTTAATTAATTTTTAAAATCAAATCAAATAAAAAAAAATTGACTATTTGATTTTTGTCAGTTTAGTTTGGATCGGTTCGATTTTTTCGATTTATAACTTTAACTAATGATAAAAGTTGAATTTTAAAAAGACAAACTCAATCTAACATATGAGATGTCAACCGAGTGTTGTATCTCAATCTCAAAAATTAAGATATCAATTGAATGTTATACTTCGGTAAATTCATGAATAACACTATATAACGCTTTTAAAAAAAATATTTAAAAATTACATTTAACAAAACGATATGATAATTTCCTCAAAAGATGAACACACAAACTTCTTGCTAATAAGGTTCAAAAGGAAAGTTAAAATTAATGATTCTTTATAACCTAATGAATCTCAAATGTAAATTTCAATATACACCAAGATATTATTTTCACAATTAGTATCATTTATCATTCAAAGTGTGAAATTCATTTAAAATTTCATAAGGTACTGTCAACTAGATGAAGACATATGACGGAATGCGTTACAATTAAAGTGAAATCATGATTAAAATATAAAATGTAACAAATATTTATATTGTATTTATGAATTGAATTGGATTGAATTTTGATGACTAAAAAATATACTAAGTAGCCGTTTGGCCATGAAAACTAAAAATTTTTGGAGTTGGAGTTGGAGTTATGTTTGGCCATATCTTTTTTGAATTTATTTTTTTTTACTTTTGAAAAAACTTTTTTAAATATGATTTATGCCCCAACTTTTACAAACTATCAAAATCACATAATTAAAATTTACCAACTAACAAAAAAAACACAATTAGTCACTTTTATAAAAATAATTACATATACATGGTCATATTTAATGAATTTCAATTATGACATATATAATATTTACATTAATAACTGTTTTTTCATATTTGTAAATTTTAAATATGGGTGTAATATTAACAGATCATTGTTTCCTATTTTTTAGCCAATAAATATTATTTTTCAAACAAATTTATTTTTTAAAAAAACTATTTAATCTATTTCATTTATTTTCCGTTCCTAAGAAATAGAAAATGATGAGTTGTTATTAAATTTTAGGGTGCTGCTAATTTATTTCTTTAATTTTCTTATACATAAAGATTTTACTGTGTGTGAATAAACTATTTCTATGTAAAACATACTTTGCATATTTATGGTATATTATATCATATACCATAAATATATAAATATGCTTATTATGTTTCTTTATACTTTGTATATTTATATATGTATGTATATGATATATACATGGTATAAACTCCATATATAACATACTTTGTATATTTATGTTATAAATATAATACTTTATATATTCATGGATATAAATATAATACTTTGTGTATAAAGGTATCAAGTATTATGGTATATAACGGTAACAGTTGCAGTTTAAGGTCTAAATTTGTTAAATTGAACATATTTTTTTATGAAAAACATATATCATCAATTTATATTTTTAGCACATATATAGTATAAACTATTTATATTTGAATGGTATAATAAAGATGTACACAATATAATATATATAATTAAATTAAAAATGAGAATAATTTGTGACAATGGTAAACTAATTTGCTATAACTTTATTAATTCCATAAATATAGAAAATGATTATCCATTATTAATTATACGACTATAATTGCTTAAACGTCCGTATCACAATAGAAAAATTATTATTATTATATTATAATAATTAGGATCATTAGCAGTAAAATAATATCTTAAATAATGGAGAAAATTAAATAAGGGTGGAAAATAATGATGAGAGAGAAAAAGAGATATATATTAATTAGGATATCATTAAGTTTGAAAATATAATTATCTTATTCTTTAAAATTGCTATATACGTAATATTGAAAAGGTAATGTTATAAGGAGCGTTTTATGTAAAAATTTAAAAAATTGAGATTATATATAATAATAACAAAAGTTAAAATTAAAGTTAAAAAATTGGAAAAACACCAAAAACCTGTTTTCCCTTTTCAGAAAAAAAAAATTGAAATTATTTTTCGAATTTTCCTGGCAAACACTATAATAATTTTTTTTCGAAAAAAAAGAAAAAAATTTATGTCCAAACGGGCTCTAAATCAGTAGATAAATTGCTAATCCATTCAAAAATTTATTGGATTGATATGTATAAAAAAAATTATACTTTTTATTTGCTTATACTACCTTCAAATCTTAAGTAACAGTAATTTTTTCTTTAAGCAACATGAAACTTCATAATCGAATAATTTAGCAGCTAATAATTCATTAGATTAGTAAATTCAGGGTCAAAGGAATAAAAATGCACATATGAAGGTAAATATGAGTAACTAGATTTCATAAGAACCGCAATTAGATTTATCAGTATTTAAAGGACTAAAAGTGTCAACTTCCCAATTAAGAAAGGAAATTCCAAATTTGCACTTTATTTTTCGAAATTAGGGATTAGGAAATGAAGAAGCACGTACGTAAGAATTGAAAAAAAAAAAAAAACAATAAATCGAAGAAAAAATAGATTTTACTAAACCAAAAAGGTTCATTGATATTTCAATTTCAAATATATCATTACACTATCTGAAATTAAAAAAAGTACTACTACAAATAAATAAAAATAAAAAAATTAAGTAAATAAATAAAGCTACACACCACTAGATAAAGCTATACACCACTAGCTGAGGAAGAAAACAATACAGGGAAAAGAAAATCTCCCATTATTTACATAGAACTCCCCTAATTTCACAAAACTTCAAAAAAAAGCACCCATCATTTATATGCTTTATCAGAATCGGTACCAAAATCATAAAAATTTGGTGATTCTCCTGGGTTTTCCCCCTTTTTAATTTTTGATCCATAAACAAAATCAGCTGCAGATTTTATCAAAGAATTCAAGATTTTCATCTTTATTTGTCCCCTTTTTGGTGGTGGAGGAAAACTCTTCTTCTGCTTCTTGTATTCTCCTTCCATTTTCAATTCCATTTTTTTTTCAAGAAATTGTTAAAAAAAAAAAACAAAGTTATTTGTTTTTGTGGATGGAAAATAGTGCTAAAAACAGAGACTTAAAGAGTGAAGAAAATGAGAGTATTTTCTATGAATGGTAATGATTTTTTGCTGAAGGAAGTCTCACACATACACAAATATATATATATATATATATATATATATATATATAGCACTTTCAGTGAGTTGAGGGACTTTAGTGTAAATTTCAATTACTTGGTCACCAAGTACCAGTGACAGTTGGCTTAGCTCACTTCATGACGTTTGTTTTTTTTCTTTTGGTCCCTAAGATTGAAAATAACTCACCTCTGTTCATATTATTACATCACTTTCTGAACGCTCCTTAAAAATTTATAAATAAGAATTCATAATAGTTAGATCTTTATTATTTTTGTGTGTTTCTTAAGAATTCATAAATAACAATAATAGTTTTATTATTTTATTCCTTAAGATGCTTTTTTGAAATTTTACAAACTTAATTTTATATTTTCAAAGAATACAACAACATATTCAGCGTTTTTCGATAAAGTGGAGTCTGAAAAAGATAAAATAACATAGTTCATAGCACCATTCTTAGATAAAGTATAGAGACTATTTTTGATAGACTAACGATTCAAAAAAAATAACAGTATAACAAACATAAAGAACATAAAGATAAATAACAAAACGAGATAATACACAACTTAATAATTAAAGAAATAAGACACCAACAGAATAATATTATGAACTATCTATCCGAAATCACACATATTATCAAAATATCACGAAGAAGAAACTAAATACACATGCATAACACTATGACTACAAGCACAACTGCAAACAAAGCATTCCTCCCTACTTGTATGGACGCACTCGTACACACTAATCTTCTACCCTAATTCATGTCCTCCACGTCTTCCTATCAAAGGTCATGTCCTCCGCAAGCTGTAACTGCTTCATGTCATGCCTAATCACCCCCTTCCAATATTTCTTCGGCCTTTCGGCCTACCTCTACCCCATCTGAAACCATCTCAACCTCACTGCTCGAATCTTGTCTTCCCGAACAAGATAAAGTTGATTAATTATAAATGAAAACAAAAAATTTTAATTAACTTTTGTCTTAATGTAATAAGTGGACAAATAATTTGAGACATGTAAATTTTATAAGATGGTCAATTAATATGGGACGGGAGAAATAGTACTCCCACCGTTTAAAAAAGAATGACCTACTTTGACGAACTTTATCAAAATCCTAAACATGCCATGTGGAAAGTTGAAATTAAAGTATTGCCAAAAAAGAAAAAAGATCATTCTTTTTGAAACGTACTAAAAAGGAAAGTGGGTCGTTCCTTTTTAAATGGAGAGAGTAGAAGTTTTACATTATATGTATACTCCAATTTTTTCCATATAATATTTGTTATTCAAAAGTTAATGAATCGACTAATTTCTTGAAGCCAAGGGTTTATTAGAAACAAATGCTCTATCTTTAAGGTAAAAGTTAGGCCTACATACATAACACCCTCTTCGGATCTCATTTTGTGGAGTTATACTGAATACGTTGTTGTTATATAAAAGTCGTTTAAGGAAGAATCGAAATAAAGAGCCGAATTCATGATTTTAAGTTTGCGGGTTTTCACATTAAACAAAAATGAAATAACATAGTACCTAAGGGGATTTGAACCCACAATCAAGAGGTCAACAAAATTTTTACAAGTCTCTCTACTCCACTAGACCAGCAACACACTTTATTTATGAATTTTCAACTTATAATTTTTAAATATTTATTAAATTTCTCAATATAAATATAAGATTTGCATAAAAATTACTGAATTTCGAGGACCGCACCCACCCTTCTAAATCCGCCCCCGTGTGATTTATCTAAAATTTCTTACAAAATACAAACCAAATTCATTTTTGGAAAAAAGAGATTAAGGGGCCTATTCGTAGGATGCGTAGAGATAGAGCGACGGGGCCGGATGAGATTCCAATGAATTTTTGAAAGTACCCAAGAAGGGAAGGTATGGAGTGGTTGACGTTGTTGTTTAACATAATTTTCAAGACGGCAAGGATGCCTGAAGCTTGGAGGTGGAGTAAGATGATTCTGTTGTATAAGAATAAGGGCGACATTCAAGATTGCAATAATTATAGGGGTATCAAGTTGTTGAGTCACGCTATGAAGGCTTGGGAGAGGGTGGTAGAGTTGAGGTTGCGAAGGATTATTACTATTTCTGAAAATCAATTTGGATTTATGACAGGGCGTTTAACTACTGAAGTCATCCATCTCGTCAGGAGACTGGTGGAGCAGTATAAGGATAGGAAGAAGAATTTGCACATGGTGTTTATCGACTTACAGACGGCCTATGATAGAGTTCCCAAGGAGATTCTTTAGAGGTGTTTAGAGGCTAGAGGTATGCCTATTGTTTATGTTAGGATGATTAAGGATATGTATGACGGAGCCAAGACTCAGGTTAGGACGTGAGGAGGGAACTCGAAGCATTTTCCAATCTTGATGGGGTTACATCAAGGTTCGACACTTAGTCCATTTCTTTGTGCCTTGGTTATAGATGTTTTGACACGGTACATTCAAGGCTAGGTACCTTATTGTTTGCTTTTTGCAGATGATGTTGCCTTGGTTGAAGAGACACGTAGTGAAGTTAATGCTAAATTAGAGGTTTGGAGGCAAACTCTAGAGTCTAAAGGGTTTGAGTTGAGTAGGTCTAAGATGGAGTATTTGAAGTGTAAGTTCAACGAGGTATTTCATGAGTCCGATGTAGTAGTTAAGCTTGACGCTTATTTTATCAGTAAAAGAGATAGTTTCAAGTATCTATGGCCTATGATTCAGGAGAATAGAGAGATTGACGAAGATGTCACTCATCGGATCGGGGTAGGGTGGATGAAATGGAGTCTCGCTTCTGAAATCTTGTGTGACAAAAAGGTACCTCTCAAACTTAAAGAAAAGTTTTACAAAGCGGGGATTCGACCAACTTTATTATATGGGGCGGAGTGTTGGCTTGTTAAGAAGGCCCATATCCAAAAGATGAAGGTGCCAGAAATGAGAATGCTTAGGTGGATGTGTGGGTCTATTAGGAAAGATAAGATTAGAAATGCGGTTATTCGAGATAAGGTGGGAGTGACTTCAGTGGAAGCCAAGATGAGGAAAGCGAGGTTGAGATGGTTCGGTCATGTGATGAGGAGAAGCACGGATGCACCAGTGCGGAGGTATGAGAGGTTGGTTAGGGATGATTTCAAGCGAGGTAGAGATAGATAGAAGAAATATTAGGGAAGGTGATTAGACATAATATGGAGAAGCTCCAGCTTACCGAGGACATGACTCTGGATAGAAAGTTGTGGAGAAAGCGGATTAGGGTAGAAGGTTAGTCTAAGTTTAAAATATTGTATCTTTTGGTCTATTTCTTGGAGTAGATTGCTTATGGTATTATTGGATGTGCTAATTTATATTGTATCTTGTTCTTTTCCTATTCCTACTATTACTATACCCTATCTTGTATCTTGTTCTTTTACTATTCCTAATATCACTATTCCTTATCGTAGAATGTTTTATTTTGAGCCGAGGGTCTATCGAAAACAACCTCTCTATCTCATATTTGAGATAGTGGTATAGACTAAGTACACTTACCTTTCTCAGACCTCACTTGGTAAAAATATATACTGGGTATGTCATTATTATTTATCTACTATATAGAAAGGAGAGTTGAGGACGACCAAGGGCAAACTTATAATTATACTCATTATCAAAGGCAAAAGGTCTTTAACTTGAAAATATCTCTTTCTAGCAGTTAGTATATCAAGCAAAGATTATACTAAATTTCTGAAAAGTCATTCAAGTTATACTAAATTGTAACGGACACGTGAAAACAACACATTGAAACAATAAAAACATCATGTATACATGTAAGAATATGAACTCAATTTTTGTCTTCAAATGGTCATTAATTATCGCCCTTATCAGAAAAGCTTTTTTTTTTTTTTTCAAAAGGTAATATTCAATACCATGCAATTTTTTTCTTTTTTTAATTAATCTGAGATTTAATCTAATTACTTTTTTTAGTTGCTTCACTTTAATTCATAACATAACTAATGTGAGTATGAACTATCTATTATTTTATAGATTAAATAAATTAATTATTTCCAATTTTATTTTTCCTTTAATATAATAAAAGCTGAATGAAATTAGGGTGATAAAAGCAAATAATATATGTTAAATTGAAATGAAAATAATAAATAAAAAAATTATTGAATTATTATTTTTAATATTTAATAGAGCATAAAAATATCAAGACAAATAAATGAATCAAATGTAATGTTGGAAATTTAAAGTAAAATAAGTAGGCGTTTGGCCATAAATATTTTTCACAATATTTCAGAATACATTTTTACTTTATTTCAAAATATTTATTTGGCATAAATATTTCAAAATACTTTTTCACCGTTTTTGAATTTTTGAAAAAACACCTCAAGAGGTGTTCACTAATTCGCTTTTTGTACTTTTTAATTTATTTTTTTAAAAAATTAAATTTTTAATTTTCATAAAATTCAAAAAAAATTCAAATTTTCAATTTTTATAGTTTTTAACTTTAAAAATACTCATTTTCAAAATATAATTATCAAACGGATCCTACGAGTATTTCCTAAATTTTAAAACCATAGATTGTCATCTAAATAGAGAATCAAGTCTGTATTTTATTTCATTTGAAACATTAGAAAATTTTAAATAGTTAAATTAATGTAAGTTTGATTTAATTTTGGGTTGTCGAATCAAATTTGAATAAAAAAATAAAGTACTCTTGAGTCCAATTAATGTATATTGATAATAGAATATCTTTAGATTATCAACGTAGATAGTGGTGCAATGCCGGGATTGCCCCACCCTTAATCAGATGTCTCAAATTTGAGCTTTGGGAATGGCAAAAATTTGTTGGGAGCGTCATTCCTTGCGGTGCGTAGTTCAAATTAGTCGGGTCTTTAATGCGAATATCACACATTGAGTGAAAAATCAAGAAAAAAATATTTTTTATATTTTTAAATTGGTCAAATCAAATTTTTAATTATTCATATTAAATTATTTTCCTTATTTTCTTTAATACTTAAATTTTGTTAGAAAAAGTGTTTCTATCTCTGTGATAGGTTTATGTACATTTTATCATCCCCAAATCAATTTTGTGAAATTATATATTGGATAGGTTGTTGTATCAATTAAAACTTAACATTATTTTAATAATTAATAATATTGTACAGGTAACAATTTATGTGTAAAGAATAATATAGAAAGAAAGTACAAGAATCATGTTCTTAATAATCTTTCAAAGGAAATAAAGGAGTTAGGAACACCGTAGGAAATTCATTAAATGTACGATATGATTTTTAACTTTCTTGTATATAGCATATTTCACATATAATTCAATTCAATCTAACAAATAAAATTATATTTTAAATCGCAGTAAATTTATGTCATTATGCGATATTGAAAAACAAATTAAATTTTAAACCCTTAATACTAACAGTAAGAAATGAATGTTTTCATAATAGATACCAATAATATTTGAAAATATTTGTGAGTTAGGTAACTTTACATACAATATTTTATTTATGCTAAAATTTTAATTGGTACCAATAAAATATTGATCAATATTTTTAAATTAAATTTTCTTTATATATACAAAATAAATCTAAAATTTGTAATCAGTTACATTTGGCCCGAGCCTTAAAATAATCTAGTATTATAAGAAGAAGAAGTCAAGCTCATTAGAGTTTACTTCTATTATAATTTTATTTTGGAGGAACTCTTTTTTAAGGATTAAGAAAGGGGAGCTTCTAGAAGAACAATTCCAAAATGTGTAGGGGTTTAGGAATCTTCGAAATATTATTCAATATGTGTGTCAATTAAGCATAACCTATAGTATAATAATTAATTTTACGTATAATTACTTAATCTCGTGTTATAATAATAATGCTCTAGAAAACTAGAACTATTTTTATCACAATAATATAATTGTCTTATGTTTAAATTGACCAAAAAATACAAATGATCAAAATATCTTAATTTCCGAAGACGAGTTATGATATACTCCCTCCGTTTGCTTTTATTATCACTAATTTTCTAATTGTATTTCTATTTTTACTTATCATTTTTTACATATTAAAAAGATAACTTTTTTTTTCAATTTGATCCTTAGAATTAATTGTCTTTTCTCCAAGTTAATTTCAAAATACAATATAAACATCATTTACTATGTGTACTATTGTAAAATAACTATGTTATTAATTGTTTTTGTGTCAAGTCAAAATGTGACAAGTAAAATCGAACGGGGGTATGTATCATTCGTTATGTTAACACTTTTATGTCTCTAATGTATGTCTACGATAAATCAATATGGTTAGCTCAAAAGGAAAATCAATTACTAACATCAAATGATAACCTGAGATTGGAAAAATGAAAGTTTTAGCTCCTCTGCAGTTCAAAGAAAAATCTATGTAGAAGTTCTTACAAAATCGAAGTTCTTTCTTTAAAAAAGAATCATGCTCATTATAGTTTACTTCCTTTTACTAATTAATTTTATTTGAAAGGAAAACTTGCTTAAGGATTAAGAATAGGAAGAACCTTCTAGAAGAACTATACTATGGTAGGGGTTGAAGAATCTTCTAATTGGATAATCTATAAGGATCATCAAATTGTATAAGTAGAGATATTTTATGAAATTATTTTATACATTTTCTGTAGTTCCATTATTTTAGCTGTAATGATGGAATAAAATAGTTGTGGAATTAATCAATATCTCACATCAAACATAAAATAAAGTTAATTTTAAATTTTTATTTCAAAATTATTTTTCTTATAACATGTAACAAACGACTCCTTGGTGTAATTATTGATTGAACGTGTGATTTCTGAATCTCGTGTTATAATAATAATCCTATAGAAGTATTTTTTGTAAGCAAATACAGGACTATATAACTTAAACAATCTAATATAAATAATCTTATCAATTATTTAGGAACGTAGAACTTAATGATTTTCACATCCCATTCTATAACAAGTATAAGTATCAGTCAAGAAACATACCAGAATCCATAGCTTTTCTTGACCGAGATTTAGCGGAAGCACAGAATAGAAATATTGTTTCTCTCTCTTGGTCTTACTTTACACAATAAAATACGAGGGAACTTATTCTTCTGTTGGTAGAGAGAGGACCCTTTTTATAATAGGGAATAGTCAGTTATGTTTTCACGTATCATCAACGTGGATAGTGGATACAATAATTATCCACAAACAGTCAGTAATTATCCTATTAGGACTCAGTAATTATCCTACTAACAGATTAGTCAATAGTTTAATCCTACTAGGTAACTTTCCCATACAAGTTTAGGATTTAACTTATTCAATAATTATTAAACCAACAAATAAATTAATTATGTGGGCCATAAAAATTTACATTCTCCCACTTGGCACACACAATGTTAATTTAGTGGTTTAATATGTACGTCAATCATGTGAACAATTAACGCCAAATCCAACATCATTTGTCATCGTTAAATAAATCAACTAAAATGAGTCATGGCGGTTGTACGTCACTTTACTTGACATAGTTCCTTCTATGTACTACAATATTAGTCAATTACCTAACATAACATTTCAAATACATAATGGGTCCAACGATAATACTTAGAATATTTTATCTAAGTCAGAACCTGTCATCATTATTCACAATATTACGTATACAAGAGAAAACAGGTAACAACAGAAA
>NC_061121.1:213375637-213376100 GCF_002878395.1 Capsicum annuum
ATGTAAGCAAATACAGGATTATATAACTTAAACAATCTAATATAAATAATCCTATTAATTATTTAGAAACGTAGAACTTAATGATTTTCACATCCCATTCTATAACAAGTATAAGGATCAATCAAGAAACATACCAGAATCCATAGCTTTTCTTGACCGAGATTTAGCGGAAGCACAGAATAGAAATATTGTTTCTCTCTCTTGGTCTTACTTTACACAATAAAATACGAGGGAACTTATTCTTCTGTTGGTAGAGAGAGGATCCTTTTTATAATAGGGAATAGTCAGTTATGTTTTCACGTATCATCAACGTGGATAGTGGATACAATAATTATCCACAAACAGTCAGTAATTATCCTATTAGGACTCAGTAATTATCCTACTAACAGATTAGTCAATAGTTTAATCCTACTAGATAACTTTCCCATACAAGTTTAGGATTTAACTTATTCAATAATTATTA
>NC_061121.1:213379100-213379676 GCF_002878395.1 Capsicum annuum
TTTTAAGACGTGTATGGTTTGATTTTTTGGTTCAACTTTATTTGTTTTCTTTAGGCTAGAAAATCCTAAAGAATCCAAGAAGAAAACTTTAATTAATCATTAATAAAAATTAAAAAATAAGAAAAATAAGAAGAAATGTAGAAGTAGAAAAATTACACTATTTCAAATAACTATTTAAATAGAATTATAGACATTTTTGTGTTTTATATAAAGTGAAATTATAATTGATCTAGAATTGTAAAATATTATGATTTCTTACCTATATAAGATATATTTTTTTCCTTTCATGCATATGTTTTTTTAAAAAAATATATTTTGGTTCCTAAAATTTTTTCCTATAAAACTTGCATAGGAATCTTTTTTTCCCATGCGTATTTTTTAACTATAAATTTTAGTTTTTAATTTTTTTTCCCTTCCCATCAATAGTTTTTTCCCTAAAAAAGTGCATAGGACTCTTAATAAAAAATTTCACATTACATTTAATTCATTTTAGAATTGAAATTGTTCCTTATGTTTTTCTATGTATTTTAATATTTGAATAATAATTTAACGATAATTACTTAAAAAATAAAAGTG
>NC_061121.1:213379776-213384526 GCF_002878395.1 Capsicum annuum
GAATTATAGACATTTTTGTGTTTTATATAAAGTGAAATTATAATTGATCTAGAATTGTAAAATATTATGATTTCTTACCTATATAAGATATATTTTTTTCCTTTCATGCATATGTTTTTTTAAAAAAATATATTTTGGTTCCTAAAATTTTTTCCTATAAAACTTGCATAGGAATCTTTTTTTCCCATGCGTATTTTTTAACTATAAATTTTAGTTCTTAATACCCCCCCCCCCCTTCCCATCAATAGTTCTTTCCCTAAAAAAGTGCATAGGACTCTTAATAAAAAATTTCACATTACATTTAATTCATTTTAGAATTGAAATTGTTCCTTATGTTTTTCTATGTATTTTAATATTTGAATAATAATTTAACGATAATTACTTAAAAAATAAAAGTGAAAATACAATTTGGTCTATTACTGGGTGCTTTAATGAATGACAAAAAATTCAAATCACTTTTCGAAGAAAAATTAAAATTACCTCTGAAAAGGCTATTTGATCATATTTTGCATGTGGCGATAATTGTTAGAGTTTGCACCAAAAAAAGGACAACCATTAAAAGAGAATTCATATAACGAAGAAGGCCAGAAAACCCTAAAGAATAAAAAAAAGAAACTTTAATTAATCATCAATCAAATCAAAACAAAAATAAGAAGAATAAGAAGAAATGTAGAAGTAGAAGAATTACACTTATTTTTATAGTAAAATTTGATCAAATAACTATTTTAGTAGAATCATAGACAATCTTTTTTTATTTTATATAAGGTAAAATTTTAATTGTTTTAAAATTGTCAAATATTATAATTTTTTACCTAAATAAGATATATTTTTTTCTTTCCATGCATATTTTTTTTTTAAAAAAAATATATATTTTGGTTCCCAAAGTTTTTCCTTAAGAAATTTGCGTAGGAATCTTTTTTTTCCATGCCTATAATTTAACTATAAATTTGGTTCTTAAATTTTTTTTTCCTCTTCTATCCCTAATTGCATAGGACTCTTAATAAAAAATCTCACATTACATTTAATTCCTTTTAGAATTGGAATTGTTCTTTGTTTTTTCTATGTATTCTAAATACGTAAATGATAATTTAATGATAATTATTTAAAAAATAAAGGTGAAAAGATGATTTTATCTATTACGGGATATCTTAATGAAGGACAAAAAGTTCAAATCTTCTCCAAGATCACACTTTTAATATATTATAGATGAAAGCTGAAATAGACTTATACAAAGACTTTAATTTAGCTCTACAATCTGCACTCCACCACCACTTTAACTTGTATCCTTCAGTTGAATAAAAGGACTAGCAATTCCCGCAAACATTCTCCACAAACTATTAGCTTCTGGACAATTAATGAACAAATGATCAAAAGTCTCTTATGCATTATTGTTGCAGCAACAAAAAGTGAATTCTTCAGCTGCTTTAATCTTTACTGGAACCTCTCCAATAGGAATGCTTTTCTTCCATATTCTCAATTGAAAAAATAAAATTCTAAAGGTATTTCTTTTTCCCATATATGCATAATCAATTCTAGGGGTGTACTACTCTGTCTTAGCAGCTCCCATGCACTTCTAACAGAATTTTTTTTTATAATTAGTGAGCATCTATCAAGATTTATTCAATCATTAGTGTTATGGATCACCCTAATTACTTGTTTAATTTGATTGCAGACATCCTTATTCAAAACCACTATTATTAAATCATAATTTCAGTTTTTTTTTTTGATTTATCAACTGATTCACCTCATCAAAACCTTCATTGATGTTATGAGTGATAGGAAGGTAATACTGAAGAGCCCCTGATTGAGTCTAATTGTCCATCCAAATATTAGAATGGCCACATATTGTTTCCCACCAAATTTTCTGATCAATATTATTTCAATATATTAATATTTGTTTTCGACAATAAGATCCTCTCTTCCACTCTTTCACCTAGGGTCTGTCTTTTGCAATATTAGATCCACAAAAAAATTATCTATAAAGTTTTTTATCCTGAAATTCTATTATAAATTGGCAAATAGAGCCTTAAACACATCAAACAAAGATCTAAAACAAATCCATCTTCATTCCTGGGTAAACATAAATTAGACCATGTCACCTAGTGTTTTGTCTTTCCTTCTTCCTTAAAGTTTCATAAAAATTTAACAAAAATTCTATGAATCTCATCAATGGCATACTTAGGGGGTGTAATAGCAGACAATAAATATATTAGGATTCTTTGTAAAACATGATTGATTGGAGTCTCGAACTTAGTATCTTTAACTCGAACCAAATGATAGATGCAACCCTTGAATATCAATTATATGAAATGACTCCTGGGAGATACAGAATTTTCGGACCACTCAAAGGCTGGCTCATTGGGAAACTGAAACTTGACTACACGGCTACGACAGTCTATAGACGCATAACAAGAGTGAAGCCAATCCATACCCAGAATAATATCAAAATCAACCATGTCTAGCTCAATCAAATCTGCGAACATTACTCTGTGAAGGACAGTGATAGGACACTTCTTATATACTTGCTTAGCAACAACAGGTTCACCTACTGGAGTAGAAACTAGAAAAGGCTCAGGAATCTTTTCAGCATTGATCTCAAAATTCACAGCCACTAACGGAGTCACATAAGAAAGACTTGACCCAGGTTCCTTTAACACATACACATCAAAATGAAATACATGGAGCATACCAGTAACAACATCTGGTGAATCCTCCTGCTCCTGGTGGGGTGGTATAGCATAAAAGTGATTCTGGCGCTGACCACCGGCAGTAATAGAAGAGGCACCCTGAGGAGGAGTAGGATGAACCCAAGGGGCTGGAGCACTAATGGCCTGACTCTGGGGACGATCATCACGGCTCCCCTGTCTAGCATATGGGCAATCCCTGAATTTGTGGCCCAACTTACCACAACCAAAACAACCTCTCTGCTCAACCATACACTCTCCAGGATGCGTCCTACCACACTTGGCGCATGGGGGATAGTTAGGTCTATTACTCACACTATCCTGAGACCTAGACACAGTAGGTCTATTACCCTACTCCTGCCTGACTCTGGATGCGGAAGTACTAGCTGACGATGGTGCTGGCACAAAAGAACGGCTCTGAAATTGGGGGCGGATCCCTCTAGAAAATCTACTCTGACTATACCTCTGCTGCTCTGATCTAACTCTCTTATTCCCTCCCACTCTCTCTTTTACCTTGTCCGCTTCAATCTGCTGGGCATGTATCATGAATCTAGAAAGATCCATGTCCCTATTGAGCATAGCGGACCTACACTCTTTCATAACATAACTCCATACGCCAGTCAAAAACTTGCTCATACTGGTCCTG
The DNA here is from genome assembly GCF_002878395.1 of Capsicum annuum. NCBI lineage: Eukaryota > Viridiplantae > Streptophyta > Magnoliopsida > Solanales > Solanaceae > Capsicum > Capsicum annuum. Next base: position 213,383,107 of record NC_061121.1, read on the forward strand.
GAATCAACCATCATACCGGGAGCATACTTAGACAGCTGGTTAAATTTAAGACAATATTCCTTAACTGCCATGGAGCCTTGTCTCAAGTTCATAAATTCTTCTAGTTTTGCTTCCCTCAGCTTCGGGGGAAAGAATCGATCTAAGAACGCGTCCTGGAACAACTGCCAAGTCATGGGAGCGGCATCCTCCCATCTACTCTTCCTCCACAACTCCACCCAATCATAAGCAATATCTTTCAAGCGATAGGGAGCTAGCTCCACACTTCTTCCTCTGTTACATGCATAATTTGGGTGATCTTTTTCACCTCATCAAGATACATCTGTGGGTCCTCACTTACCCTTGACCCATAAAATTCTTGCGGATTCATCCGCATAAAATCCCAAACTCGAGCTGCTGCAGAATTACCTTCTTGCGGAGGCGGAACAACGGCCTGAACATTGGCCTGAGCATTGGCGGTAACTGCCTGGGCTAGCGCCTGAAAAATTGCCCGAAATTCGGCATGAGTCACCGTCTCATTTAAAGGATCAACGGGTTGAGGTTGTTCATTGTTTCTGCGAGCTCTATGAGGAGGCATTTTCTCTCATAAGAGAGCACGAATTAATAGCAGAGAGAAACAGTCATAGGCACGAAAGACTTCTGAAAGAAAGAAATGACTTTTCCTAAAACGTCCCGTAGCCTCTTGCTTATAGATGTGGCGCGCTACACACCGATGATCAAGACTCTACGTAACGCGGCTTGTCAGACTCCCTAAGACTCCTTTAAACCTTAGGCTCTGATACCAAGCTTGTAACACCAAGATCCCATCCCAAGACGTCACACGGTGCTTAAGGCCACACGCGACCTCAAGCTAACCCTCTGAGCCTGTCATCACCTCTATAACTCACTATGACAATAATCAGGCTGTAATAAAGAAGAATAATCATGTCATGAACTGTGACGACCCAAACCGGGGCCCTGTCCGTGACGAGCATTCCCGAACCCGAAGGCCCGGAACGCCCTCTGTCTATCTGGTAACCATGCACATAATTCATATAATCAAAGTAATACGGAATACACACAATAATACGAAAACATGGTCAACAATTTAAAACAGTTAAAGGCCTGAAAACATGCCCAACAATATTTAATAAACATCTGCAACAGTCTGCAAAATTTCTACTGAAATACTATCTGAATAACTGGGACAAGGCCCCCAGCTGACCAAAAGCCTTACTAGAATAAATACCTATATGACTAGGCCTTCCGAAGCAAAGAAGGCTCACCAACTGAACTCTGAAACAACCTTGTTTGTAGACTCTACTGAGGATCTGGACTCCTTGACTGCGCCTCAGTACCTGGGAGGAAGGGGGGGTCAGCACAATTGTACTGGCACGCGAAGCAATCCAAAATAGAGTAATTGAACATATATATATATATATAT
>NC_061121.1:213387526-213404459 GCF_002878395.1 Capsicum annuum
TAAGAATTTTGTTACACATATACTTTACTGACTATATAGGTGAACAAGTCACAAAAATTATCAAAAGAAAGATTATTGTCTCACGGAAAAAAGAAAGGATATTTTGATCTCCAAATGACAATAACAGGGAATATTAAATTAAAATATTCCACAGACATCAATACTTTATCTTTCATTGAGCAGCAGTTATAAGAATTTATATATTGTAATTGTAACTTAAAATAAAAGTGGCACGCCATTTTCCCTTTAAAGACAGCAAATTGATTAAACAATTCTAGTACAATTCTAACAGATTATAGAAGTGGCACGCCATCAATGCATAGTACAATTCTACATTCTTTGTATCAAATTAATAGGCTTAAACAAATTATAACAGCAAATTGTTTAAGTATTCGGAAATCAAGAGTCATTAAAATTTAAAACAGTAGTAAATTTAAATCCCTAAATTTCATAATTAGGATTTATAAAATTAATAGAAAACTTTAACTGTAATGGAAAATTATTAGTTCCGTAAACCTGGTTGTGATACCACATGTAAGCAAATAAAGGATTATATAACTTAAACAATTTAATATAAATAATCCTATAAATTATTTAGGAACGAAAAACTTAATGATTTTCACATCCTATTCTATAACAAGTATAAAGATCAGTCAAGAAACATACCAGAATCCATTAACTTTTCTTGACCGAGATTTAGCGGAAGTACAGAACAGAAATATTGTTTCTCTCCCTTGGCGTTACTTTACAGAATAAAATACGATGAAGCTTATTCTTCTTTTGACAGAGAGAAAACCCATAATCAGTTATATTTTCACGTACCATCAACGTGAATAGTGGATATAATAATTATTTACTAACAGTCAGTAATTATTTTATTAGGACTCAGTAATTATCCTATTAACAGATTAGTCAATAATTTAATCCTACTAGGTAACTTTTTCATACAAGTTTAGGATTTAACTTATTCAATAATTATTAAACCAACAAATAAATTAACTATGTGGGCCATAAAAATTTACATTTTTATCACAGTAATATAATTGTCTTATGTTTAAATTGACCAAAAAATGCAAATGACCAAAATATAATACCAAACGACATTTGAAAAAAAATAAAAATCAAAACAAGTAATCATATATCACTTGTCTTGTTAACGCTTTATGTGGAGAGTTTTTATTCTCTCACTCGCACCAACCATATTAGTCACTGGTTGAGTAATAAAAATAAATACAAAAAATATAAGTTATGTGTTTATAAGTTTTGCACAAAAGAGTTTTCATTAGAAAATTCACTTTCATTACAAATGCATGTCCAAGCACAATTTCAGATTTCAAAAATTACAACTTCAAAAAGTCAAATTTTCAAGTTTACTACACAGTAGTTAAAACTTTCATTTTTCCAATCTCAAGCCATCATTTAGTACCTCATCCGTTCATCTTTATTTATCCATGTTACTAAAAGATAGATGTTTAATAATATTTGTTTAGTATGAAAAAAATAATAAATAATTTATCTATTTATATTAATTTTGCCTATAATTATTAACTATATTCATTACGGGACACATTTTTCAAATCACTGAATTTTTTATATTCAAAGGATGATATAGTAAAATTATCCCTATTATTTGTTGTTTCTTAAGATATGTGTCAAGTTAACAGTGGATAAGTATTATTGGTCGGAAGGAAAAATTGATTTTTACTTTCAAGTTATCAATTGATTCAAGGTAAACCGTGTATAATATATTCTAGTTTAACCGCATATGCCTCGCACGTGTAACGTTTGATTGTTATATTAAAGTGTGCAAGATTTTTGAAAAGTGATTTGAACTTTTTACAATTTATTAAAAATCTAGGCAAGAAATATGATTCAAAAATTTATGACCAACATTAGCGTAATTTGAGAAAAATATTTTGTTGATAGGGGGTTTTATTTAGTTCATAGGTGTGATGATTAAATTGTAAATAGTTTGAGGCTAAAAAATAAAAAGATATTGGAAAAAATGGTCATCATTTGCCAAATGGCTAAAAATGGCAGCTTGACAAGTTCTTTTTCCTGTCCAGGTCAATTGGACTGTACCATCACAGCCAAGTATATTGGACCAGACTGTCGATTTCTTGGTCTGGCTGACTCTGGGCCATTGTTTGGTCAGATCATGGGTTGGCCCACTAGTTGTTAAATATTCCATACTCAAGATTCGAATTTAAAATGTTAGTTAAAAAAGGAGTATTTATCACCATGTCATAACTTTTAGTGGTGGTGGGTTGACCACCTTTATTGTGGAATACGCCCGCTCTTTGCGCGGTGATGAAAAATATATTGATGATTAATCTTATAAATAGTTATCTTCTCTATTATAATATGTAGGTGATATTATAAAAATTTTAACTTCAATACATGATATATTTTATGACCTAAAGTTTTATTTAATTCACTTTTTAAGAATATTAACATAAAAAAAGTATGTCTCATTTTTGTAAGTGAAGTTATAGCCGTGTGTATGTATGTATATATATATATATATATATATCTTTTTATTCATGCAACACTTACATAGGAGAACATTAAGTGATTTTAGGAGTTGATAAATCACTCTTCTCCGAAACGAAATCCTCGACATATTATAAATTTATAATTTTTTTTGTAGTTTTGTTAAATACATAATTGAACAACATAATATATTAAGTTATTCAATCTAGACATGCTCTTCTCAGCTATTATACTCAAAAGTAAGATATGAATATTCAAGAATCAATATATAAGTCTACAAAGCAAATTTTGTCATCTAAGCAACCATAAAAACATTAGAATTATATTATGGAATAATGAGAAATATTAGATTCATACTATATATTGCATGAGGATTTTTAAAGTTACTCTTTCTTTGTTATTTATTTGTTTTAAAGATAATAAACACTAAATTTATATTTGCATCCTCTATTTCTTTAGCGTATTTCCTCACCAACTATTTAATTTTTTACTAAATAAATTATTAGGAACTACATATACGTATTTGTTATATTTTATATCATACCTAGCATGAAAAATTATTAGAATAAGTATTCTCCATCTTCATACTTAATTCACTCTCTTTATGTTCGTTTTGTGTATTTTTTTTCTTTCTTCTCAAATTATACCTATATTGAATGAGAAGATTTTTTTTTTCTTTTTCAAAAAAAGAGATAATTATAAGAGAATAGAGATATACAGCTAACACTTACATCAATCGGTTGAAAGCTATGGAGGTAATGTAGTTAAAATTGACAACATGAGGTTTGATTTTTTTGTTTTTTTCTTTATCTGTTGTCTTTAATATATATCAATACACATTAATCAAAAATAATTAAGAGGAAGGGGAGAAGTACCGTAACATTTAAAAAATTTAATATTATCTTTAATTTTAGGCTTTTAATACTCACTATCATTAAAATGAAAATTATAAAAATAAAATGTGAGTTATGGAGACTTTTTAATACCTAAAGTAAATTATTGTATTATAATTATATAATAAAATAGAGTAAGAATGCCCAAAAAAATAAAAAATAAATATGAGTGATGATAATAGAAAGGTGTACTGCCAACGTTAAATAAAAAATTCTTAAGGACTAACCTCACATCAAACTAAAGGAATAACAACGTCTCATTCTAAACCTTAAAATGAAAATTCAAAAATTATAAATTTTAAAAGAAATGTATGTAAAGACATATAATAAAAATAATTACAAACATTGCTTTAGTATATGTATTACCGCTAAAAAAAAAAGATAATTAAAGAATTCCAACCTCATACAAAATAGGATTGAGATTAGAAGGACTGTTATATATTCTCAAGGAAGAAAATATCATCAATAATCTCATACAATCAATCACCAAAAACTACACTTTAATTTCGTTTTGTAAAACGTACTCTTCACCTGCGTAACAATATTTTGATGTAGATATTGAATGTCAAAAGTATGGAAGATGGATTCTTTTTGGGGTTTGATAAGTTGCCTTATAATGATGTCATAAAGAGATAGAAAAGTATACTAAAAGGTTATACATGAATATATATTAAGACATTCAATTAAGAAGATAATTATAATGGAAGTTAAAAAGTTGATTAATTGAATCTACATATTTTTTGGCTTAATTAAAATAACATAAATAGATAAATAAAGAGAAAAAAAAAAGAAAAAAAGAAGATAAATGTGTCAAGAGGGGTGCCACATCACCTTCTCTACGTTTCTCTTTTATATATATATATATATATATTGATTAGTAGGAACTTTTTACGAGGAAATGAGTGTCTTGACCTTTTATATATTTGAATGGATCTTTTTATTTTTGGTATCTTATGTGTAGAAATAATTTTTTCTTTTTGTTAAAAAACATAAAACAAAAACAAATTTTGTAAAAGGTTAGAAATCATTTCCCCCTTTTTACCATATGTCTTTTTATTTTATTTTTTAATACAAATAACACTACTTCTAAGAGATTCAAAAATCAAAATAGCAAGTATATTACTAATATTTATAGCAATGCTGTTAAAAAATCTTAGATGCGAACTAATTTAAAAATCATTATCCCAAAATTGTAGGAATTATTTTCTTATTTCGCTACAACGGTAAACGAATTTGAAAATATCATTATGAAAAAAATATCTTTAATTTAACAGGATAAGATATTTCAATAACATACATAAATAATTTCACAAGAAAACACTGGGAATGATATATGTAAATTCTACCTCTATCTTGTATGAGGTAATGAGACTATTTACTATGAGCTCGCCATTCAAGCAAAGAACGATAAATTAGAAGAAAAACTAAAAATATGGTGAGTTATTATTTGCTGCTATCCCATCCGTTTTATTTAAGTTGACCTTCTTTTTAAAAATATTTGTTTCAATTTAGCTATCTCATTGATAAAATCAAGAGGATTTTAATATGTTCTTTCAATAATAATACCCTTATCATTAAATGATTAAACAAGTTGTATATATATTTAAATTTATATTTTCAAAACATAATTAATTAAACTAATTTGATAAAATAAACGCATAATAAATATTTTTCTTAATGAGTGTGTCAAATATATAGAGGTAAACTAATATGAAACCGGAAAAGTTATTAAATAATGGTTCCAAATAGGGACAAGAAGTGAAAATAGTATCATGTGATTGTAACTAATAATGCACGCTCCGTACAAAGGACAAGGGATAAATAATCTCATAATTAATTTTAGGATGAATTAAAATATGCGAAATAGCTTATTTATAAATTAGTTATTTTAAAATTATAATATTATTTTTATCCCACCTTAAAGTTAAATAATTATTTTAAAAATAATTAATACCTTGATAACTTATTTTCTAATCAAATGAGGTCTTGTCTATGGAAGTGCCAGCTGATTAATCAGAAAATGAAATATTGACTTCAACAGTGACTCAAATTTTTTATATTACTTTTTTGCTTCAACTATAGTCAGTTAGTTTGAAAAATTAAATTCCGTAAAGAATTCTCATCCTCTAAATGGTAGAAAAGACTGACCTGCAACTTTCATATAAATTTCTTATCTTTTTTTTTTTTGGTTGAAAATTTCTTATCAATTCAGTTCAACTAATTTCACACTCGGACAACCTAATCTTTTTTTTTTCTGGAAATAGACATAATTACTTTATTTTTCTTTACTAATATTACAACTAATACGATTTCAATGGTCAAATTTCTGTGGTCCAATGCCAATTTGAAATGAGAAATAGGCCACTTTACCAACCATTGTATAGTGTTAAGTGTTGAACTTTATTACAAAACTAGAGAAGCATGACCCGTGTTAGCACGACCCAACATTAAAATATTTATTTATCTTTTCAATCTTGATATATTTAAATAAAAAATTTTAATAAAAGAATTGCATTTGTTTTCTAGAATTCATCCGGAATCTAGTATGAGTTCAATATATGTTATTTTAATATGTATTTAGATAATTTAAGTTGTTAACTATTGTAATTTATAATATTTTTATATATTTTTCAAATTAATATACGTTACTTTTCTTGTACAAATTTAAATTTTTAATTATTGTGATTTATAATACTTTTCTTCTATTCCAATTTCAGTACACTAACATAATTTCAAGAGCCAACCAAATATTTTATATCTTTTAAGTTGTTGATTATTGTGATTTCTAGTATTTTTCATGTAATTTTTTTCAAAATATATAACATATTATTTTTTTTTAGATATTTTAAGTTGTTAACAATTGTAATTTATAATACTTTTTATGTTAATTTTTGAATAATATATGCTACTCTCCTTGTCCAGAGTTTTGTGTCGACAATAGCCAATTATATTTTCTAAATAATTTGAATTTTTTATCATTGTGATTTATAATATTTTTTCTATTTCAACTTATGTGGCACAATGCTTAAATGGCCATAATAATTAATTAGGGGTGATATATTAAAATCACGACTGAAGCAGCTAAAGCAGAAATCAGTCAATTTTCTTTAAAAAAATTGTTAATTATTGTTATTTACAGTATTTTTTATTTCATTTTCAAATAATATATGTTGTTTTGTATGTTCTTCTGTCCCGTCCCAATTTATTTGACACTAATATAATTTTGATAGTAAATCAAATATTTTATGTTGACATATCATTTTGTTATTCTTATTTTTCTAATACATAAATGACTTATAATAAGGAGTGATATAGTAAAATCATCGTTCGAAAGACGAAAATTTAATTTAAAACATTAAGAGTTAATTTCGCATTTTATGTCTATTTTATTTTTTATTAAATATTATTTATTTTCTTAATACCTAGATGACTCATAATAATTAATTAAGAGCGACTAATTATGTTATTACTATAAAAATTAATATAATTTTATCATATCCAATAGTAATCATCTATAATTCACCGAAATAGTAATTAAATATGGGATGCTATATTTGCAAATGCAAAATATGATATTATTAAACATTATTGGATAGTGCATTATATTGATCTTTAACAATAATAAAATTTTACTATATTTTTTTTTAACTTGATAAATATTGACCCAACACAAATTCTAAGAAAATATTCATTAGAAATTTATTTTATTAAATTAAATTTATTAATTTTTTACTGTAAAAATTTAAAGTTAAGTTTAAATATTAGTATTTTTATATAAGGAAAAAATCATTTTAAAATTTAAATTTACTAAAATAAATTAATAAATAAAAATATTAATTTTCTATATAAAAGTCAATTAAAATAATAAAATTGATTTATTTTAAATATTTAGTTGCAATTAATTAAGATAATTTTTTATTTTGTCATGATTTATGCTGCACCGATAAAATTTTGAGAGTTGAATAGAACTTTTATCTATTTTTAAAAAAGTATTTTAACTTGTTAATTATTGTGATTTATAATAATTTTTACTTAATTATCAAACAATATATTTACTCCCTGTGTCCCAATTTATGTGGCTTCGATACAATTTTGAGAGTCAACTAAAATTTTTATATATCTTTTAAATATTTTAAATTGTTAATTATTATGATTTGCAGTACTTCTTTTCATCTCAATTTATGTGGCATTGCTAACATAATGAGAGTCAATAAAATTTCTATATGTGATAACAAATTATTGCGATTTGTGGTAACAAATTAGTTTTGAACATGATAGCTAATTAAATAAAAAAAAAATTACTTCCAATATGTAGTTATAGTTAATTAATATTAATTAATAGAATATATTAAATATTTAAATCATTATGATGAAACAATTGAATTATTATATATTGGGGCATGGTATGTAAATAAGTAGGAGTAGATGATTTTTTTTGGTAAGAGTCAATAAATTTCTGTATGTCTTTTAAATATTTTAGGTTATTAATTATTGTGATTTGTGGTAACAAATTAGTTTTGAACATGATAGATAATTAAATAAATAAAAAAAATTACTTTCAATATGTGGTTATAGGTAATTAATATAAATTAATAGAATATATTAAATATTTAAACCATTATGATGAAATAATGAAATTATTATATATCAGGGCATGATATATAATTAAGTGAAAGTAGTTGATTTTTTGGTAATTGCAAGAGGTGGTCGAAACCACCTCTTCTATATAATAGAAAAGAAATATATTGGGGCATGGTATATAATTAAGTGGAAGTAGTTGATTTTTGGTAATTGCAAGGGGTGGTCGAAACCACCTCTTCTATATAATAGAAAAGATTTGGTATTGCGGACGAGACTGCTTCTCTCTTAGTTATAAATCTCAATTTTGATTTTTGATATAAAAAAATTCTTGATAGCAAATACTTTTTCAATTGAATCTTATCTATTGTAAATTTTCATATTTAGTTAGATTCCAATACTGTAATCGAACATCAATGGAAAATAAAAGAAATTGTTGAACTTTAGCTCAAACACGATAATATACTGTAATTTCACAAGTGAAAAGTATAGAAAAGTTAGGTGTATGCATACTAACACCCTTACTCTGTATGTAATATAAATGTTTTTTCTGATAGATTTTCAGCAAAAAAAAAAAATGTTTTTAAAAACATGTTAGACCTTATCTTTTATTATTAATATTATTATTTATTTTCCTCTTTTTGGCTTCTTCTAATTGGATAAAGAATTTGAAAAAGTTCATTGACAGAAAAAGAAACGAGGAAAAACCAAAAGTTAAAATATCATCTTTCCAGCTAAGTACATAAAAAATGTTCATTTGGAATGGAATTTTCAATTATTTTTCTTTTTTGAAGATATGAGGAAGTCAATTGAGGGGGGATGAACCTAGAGTTAGATTAAATTTTGAGTACCTCCACTGTTTTAAAGATAGTTGATATTTGTCGATTTGACAAGAAAAAACTTAGAAATTTATTTTATTGAATTAATTTTCTTAATTATACTTTAAAAATATTAATTTGAAAACATACACTTTATTTAGTAATTTTATATGAAAAATATTATTAAAAAAATATAATGATATTTTTTAATTTAATAAAATGAACAACTAAATTAAACAAATAGTAATTTTTTAAAAAAGGTCAACTAAAACAACACAGCAAGAGTACTTTCACTGTATTCTAAATGTTACCACAACTCCTTCGAGAAGGTTCAGTAATTAGCTAATCAGAAAAATATAAAAAAAGTGCTTTTAAACGAAGCGAAATACTTACTACGCGGTCCTTTTAGCAATTATTTTGATATCTTTGCTTCAGAATGTTCATCCGAATCCCTTTTGATAAACAACTATAATATATTTATACTATTTTATATAATTAAAAATAATTTTTATCCATATATAGTAGATGTTGACCCCCCATCGACTAGTTTGTATATATACGTCTGAATTTCCTCAATGAAAATTCGGGCTCTGCCAGTGATACAGGGGCTCAATTTTGCCTTTATATAGTTACTTCCTCCATTCGTTTTAATTGTCATGTTATATTTATTGAGAGTTAGTTTGATTAAAGTTGAGTTAAATTAGACTAATTTAATATTTTAAAATTATAATTATAATTAAAAACGATATGAAAAATATAAGTTGTGTTATGAAATATAAAGCAGAGAAGAAGAGTAGAGAGAGAAGAGAGGGTGATTATTATTTCACTTGAGAGATCTCTTGATCAAGGTTGAATTACAATGAAGGAAAATTCCTTTATTTATAGAGCAAAACTAACCTTAGGGTTTCTAACTTTTTCATAAATAGACATTCACTGTATATGGTAAAGTACACACTCACTATATATGGTAAGTAGACATTCACTATATATGGTAATATATTTATAACACTCCTTCTTGAATGTCTAATTGATAGATAATGTGCCTCGTTAAAATCAGATCCAGTGGGATAAAAATCTAGTGAAGGAAAAAGAGTACACATCCCTACCAATATGCATATAGGCTGCCTCATTAAAAACCTTACAAGAAGAATCCAGTGAGACAAAATCTCATAAGAAAAAAAGGAGTACAACGCGTATTAACTCCCCCTAATAAGAACATCCTTGAAACTTTGCATCCCGATCTTGTGCATCATCTTCTTGAAAGTTGCAGTTGAAAGAGACTTGGTGAATAAATTAGTCATTTTTCCACTCGAACGAATCTGTTGCACGTTAATATCATCATTCTTTTGTAGCTCATGTGTATAGAAAAACTCTGATGAAGTATGCTTCGTTCTATCTCCTTTTATGAATCCTTCCTTGAGAAGTGCCATGCATGCTGCATTATCTCCATATAAAATTGTGGGTACATTGTCACATTTCAAACAATATTTTTCTCGAATGAGATGTATTATGGACCTCAGTCATACATATTCCCGACTTGTTTCATGAATAACTATTATGTCAGCATGGTTCGATGAAGTGGCTAGATAGACTGCTCTATATATCTCCAAGATATGACAACATCTCCACATGTGAACAAATTACATGTTTAAGATCAAAATTTATGTGGGCTAAATAAATACCCAACATCAACATGACCAATAAGATTGGGACTGCAATCTTTAGAATAAAATAAGCTTATGTATTTTATTCCATTTCGATGTCTCCTAGTAGGAGCGAAATATACCTTGCTAACAAATTATTTGAAAAGACTATATCAGACATGTAGTATTTGCAAGATACATTAGTGTATCAATTGCACTAAGATATGGTACTTCAGGACCAATCCAATTTGATATGTTTTTCATTTCAGCAAATAATCTATTGCTTTTGAAAAATCTCTAAGAGTTTCAATAATTTTCAAGTTATTAGCTTATATAATATAAAGATTATAAATAAGTTTCTCAAAAACTTTTATATGCTTCAAACATTTTGAATCCTTAAAAGGTTTTTCAAGTGACAATATTCAGCATATCATGTGATACATCTTCAAGTGTCTGGACTATAAATCAAATAAGTTTTACGCTTATCAAGATGCATCCTTTCATGTCACTTGATAAATGTTTCTACGTCAGCATGCTTAAATAAACGTAGAATTCAGGTCCTCGTATTCTTTCACAATATTGCGCCAATATTATATCAAAGATATCGTTGATGGTTTCTCATTTTGTGTTGATTCACAATGTGACATAACATTTTGAGATCTCATCACTTTATTATTTTCAAGTACTTGAACCTCTCATAAGGTTTAGTGTTATGTCGTAGGCTCTTAAAGAGCATATTGCCTTCTTATTGTGATTATTTGCTCCTTATCCTTTTCAAGGATTATTTCATTTGAAATCGATTGGTCTACCACGCTTCACATATGCATAGACTTTTTTCTTTAGGGACACAAAATAGGAACACTTGCAGCTTAAATATGAGATGCTTTTGGCATTTAACTTGAATTATATATTGAATGAGGATCTGATGACAATTCCTAATATATTTCATAGCTGCTTATAATTTCCCCCTTATGTTAGGAAAACTAACATCCATACTTCATTTTCTTTGAGGAATCCATCTTTGTGCATTATGGTATATTCATTAATCATATGCCGCACGTCAAAACTATTAGATGGACAACGTGTGGTTCCTGACATAGAAACAACTTTGAGAGGGAATTAATCATAATTTATTGATTTGATACACACAAGTACTTTTGTATATAATATTTTAAACCAACACATGAAGCTTTTGTTCTCATTAACAATAGTTCAACTATTTATCGAAGGCGCCAAGTCATCATCATCAGGATGAATTATTTTGATTACACAATCTGAAAGTTATGCTCTTAGTTCAATTTTATTGAATAAGCAACTTTATGAATGTCAAATTGCAGGTTGACAATGAATGTACATATGATCATCTTATTGATGCATCTTTTCAACATATCACATGATAGGTGAACGGGCCCTTATTCACCTTTTATACTTTCCAGATTTTGAGCTATCAAAACTCAACATTTGTTGGTCCAACCAACTTATCATGAGAACAAGCAACATTAAAAGTGATGAAGAATTTTCTGATTCAACAATATATGTTCAATACTCAGTACACACATCTTTGAGATGTCGTAATCGTTCATGTCAATTTATGAACTTTGATTCTAGCAAACTCTAAGTTTACCATGACGTGCATCTTTTACTTTAGTAAATTTCATATTTACTATTACATGAATAAATTTTAAATTTACTACTTTAGAAGTAGATTTTAAAATAACTCTTCTCAATTATTCAGCTTCTTTCGGAGGTGAGTTATGATACAATCACAATCAAATGCACGTTTGCATTAATAAACTTCTCATTTCCCAGGAATGAAATATAATCGTGCAGTAAGCCTATCAAATTCTGATAACTTATAACCTCTTTCATGATATTGCTATATCAAAAGCACATCAAGGCATATATATCTTTCAAAGTATATCATATATTGCTACTACATTCACTTCAAGAATGGAACAAATTATCATCGTTCAGACTTATTATGTACTGCTACCACATTTACTTCAGGAATTGAGCATATTCAATAGACAAGTTTCATGACTTTTTGTCAAATACATATTATTTTTGCCTCAACCATCATAACATCATTAATATGGTGCATTGGAATTCAAACTCAACGTCTTATCCATATAAAGACGTCTTAGGCATAACTTGGTGGGAATTGAATCCAACATCTTATCATCATGGTGGATTGAAACTTTTAACCCAATGTCTTACCCTCTTAATGAGATGAGACTTAAATTTATCATCATATCTTTTAACAATATTGTTCTTCATGAATAAATTAAAAGCATAAGTGGTTTCAAACTAATTATTTTTCCTCAAATCGAACAATATAATTATCATTAGTAGCAAAAGACAAATAACATAAGAAATCACTAATATTGAAATTACCTTTAGATTTATAATCTTACCTTGTTTGACAGAGTCTCGTGCTGATAACGTATTATGAAATATAAAGTAGAGAAGAAGAGTAGAGAAAGAAGAAAGAGTGATTATTATTTCACTTGAGAGATCTCTTGATCAGGTTGAATTACAATGAAGGAAAACCCCTTTATTTATAGGGGAAAACTAATTTTAGGGTTTCTAACTTTTTCATAAATAGACATTCACTATATATGGTAATATATTTATAACAAGTTGCTGTTTTTCATATCAATATAATTAAAAAATATATTTTAAAATGTTGATCAAAATTTATATTGTTTGACTATCAAAAAGAAAAACGTAACAAGTAAAACTGAACATAATTTTTTTTTAATAAAACTATTTATTAATAACCAAAATAAAAAAAATAAAAATAAAAGAATATGAGGATTAGCCCAAATGACCAAGTCCATACCCGTTTATTTCAGACAAAACAAATGAAAAATATATTTACATCCAAATTAGGATAGCCCTAGAAGCTCCTTGTGCATTAAATCCATGATCGATCTTTTATCTCCATCTCCGATAACTTTTGAAGCTCCAATATGTAGCTTGACAGAAATCTAGGTAATCGTAACTCAAACAAAAGAGGGTGTACACATTACAAATAAACTTGAGTGAATGCATTTTGATGTCCAAAATTCTCATCGACATCATGAATTCGAGAACTCGGAATTAAAATGAGCCACAAAATTAAAAATGTGATCAAAATAGGCTATCTATTTAAAAAGTTACCAAAATAGGCTAAACGTAATAATTTATTACATTTTTCACTTTTTTGTTAACGATCAACTAACGAAGTTGACTTTTATAAAAACGTAAGAATTTCTTACGTTTTACACATTTATTTGTAAACCGTAAGAAATTCTTACGTTGTGTCAGAAAAATATGTAAAACATAAGAATTTTTTACGTTTTACACGATGATCGAGGAAAAAAAAGACAGTGAATTGTCTAATCAGTAATAAATGTACTTTTTAGAAAATTGTGCTACTTACGTTGTACACTTTTCTTTAAAAACTTAAGGTTGTCCCCACCCCCACTTTTTATGTCACTAACATGCAATATAGAGTGCGTTTGAATTAAATTATTTTTAAGTGTTTATAATTTGTTTGTCACTTTTTATGCTCTTTGACTAATGCCCCTTCAATTAATAAGGCTTACTATCCAATAAAAATAATTTGGCCTTAAGTTATTAATTGACACAATTTCGTTCACCAAATTGGCGAGGTTATATAAAATATATTGTGAGCAAAAATTATAATTATAATAACACATGATTATTTTAAAAAATATTTTATGAGACGAGGAGATTACCTAAATAGATGAAATATGTGAATAGATGAAGGAAAAAAATATAAATTTTATTTATCGATATTAGACTCAATTTAAAAACAATCTAAGTTAAAATGTTTTTGAAGACAACCAACTTGAATTGGCGTAACAACTATTATGGTCAACATAATTTTTAAAAAAAATGATTTTAAGGTAAAGAAACTTTAGAAATATATAAAACTGTTTCAAAATAGAGTTTAAACCCCACACATTCAAATTGATATATATATATATATTGAAAATGAAGTGATCAGTGTGGGGACCACCATCTTAGAATGATGGTAAATGAAAATGACGGATGGTAAAGTCCTAAAAGTGTAAGACGTAATTAAAATTTATGTTGTGTCAAAGAAAAGTGTACAACGGAAAGTAAAATTTATGTTGTAGCACAATTTTTTGAAAAGTGTATTTATTATTGATTAGATAATTCATTATCTTTTTTTTCTCGATCATCGTATAAAATGTAAGAAATTTTTATGTTTTATGTATTTTTCTGATACAACGTAAGAATTTCTTATGTTTTACGTGTTTTTCTGACACAACGTAAAAATTTCTTACGTTTTATAAATAAATGTGTAAAATGTAAAAAATTATTATATTTTTATAAAAATCACCATTAACAAAAAAGTAAAAAATGTAATAAATTATTATGTTTAACTTATTTTGATAGCATTTTAAATGGGTGACCTATTTTGGACACTTTTTTAATTTCGTAATTCATTTTGGTTTCGAGCTCGTTGAAGACTTTTCTAGCTCAATTTGGGATAATCAAGACTTTGACGGATTTCTCACTCATTTCTTCACCTTTAACAGAATGAGCTCTAAAGATCTAATACCATTGAAGAAGGTTCAGATCTGAGTGGTACATCCTCTCCCCTATATAAACAATTTTTTCTTGGTGTTGTTTATTCAATTGGTTTGGTGTTTGTTATTTCTACTGTCTTTGTTCTTGTGTCTCTCTTTATATTGGGATAAAACTATTATACTGACAATTTTTATCCTTAAATATGAAGTTTTATTTTTTTTCCAACATGATAATATTTCTTGCTATTTCTGGGGCCTCCTGATTAGAACTAAACTGAAGATTAGTAGTACCTGCAAAATTAAACACAAAAGTTAATAAATAGGTCGGCCAACTGATTTCCTTCCCTTAATGTATGCTCCACCTTCACTGATTTATTACCCATTAAATTTTTAATCCTCATAATCTCTATAGAGATTGACCAGGGCACCTCCCGTATACCATTAAGGTTTTTTTTTGAGAATTAGGGAGTTTGTTTTCAAAGTCAATAGTAAAAAATTATGCTCTATACAATATCCAACCTAATCTCATTGCTACTACTTTAGCTTCAAGAATCATACCTCCTTTATCTTCCTTGTTTCAGCATAAACAAACTCCCGTGTCACATTTCTAATACAAAAATTACTAGCACTAGATTCTGATTTATTTTACTAGCCTCATCTGAATTGCACTTATAGCCCCATTCAAGATACTTCCATATAATCAGAGTGTTGCAAATGATAGGATTATATTTTTCAAAAAATTTCACCATCATTGATCATGTACTAGAGATTTTCTGAAGCCAAGGGTACTTGCGTTTGGCCATCACCAGAATATTTTTATTAATCTCCATCACCATAGCATTTCTTGACATACTACCTCCATTTCTATTCTTAATTGTTCTCCTCCACATTTATCACAGGCCAAACCCATCGATAGGCTTCAAACTTGTCCATAAAATTCACTTAGGTCCCCTAAATTAAGGCTTGTAACTATTAAACATCTAAACACCCCAATTTGGTTCTAATTGGACATTTTTTTTCCTATCAGCAAAAAGGTCAAAGTATGTGTTGCACCCACACAATGTGGCAAAACGAGCTAATTGGAAGCTGACACGTGGCATTGTAGGTCCAATAATTATTAAAAATTAATTATAATTTTTTTTAAAAAATATATAAAAATGGCATTGAGGAAATTATTAAAAAATAATTCTAAAACTATATAAAAAATAAAAATAAAAATCTGATTATTTAAAAAAATTATAATTTTTTTTAAAAATAAAATAAATTATTAAAAAATTATTTAAAAATAAAAAATTAATTATTAAAAAAATTATAAAACTTTTTAAAATGAAAATAAAAAATGGTATTGAGGATCCTAATTATGAAAAAATAATTATAAAATTATTTGAAAAATAAAAATAAAAAGATAATTATTTAACAAAAAATTATAATTTTCTTTAAAATATGAAATAAATTATTAAAAAATTATTTTAAATATAAAAAATTAATTATTAAAAAAATTAAAACTTTTGAAAATGAAAATAAAAAATGGCACTGAGGATCCAAATTATGAAAAATGAATTATAAAATTATTTAAAAAATAAAAATAAAAAACTAATTATTAAAAAGAAATTATAAAATTTTTTAAAAAATGAAATTAATTATTAAAAACTTATTTAAAAAATAAAAAAATAATTATCAAAAAAAGTTATTTAAAATGAAAATAATAAATGGCATTGAGAATCCAAATTATGAAAAAATTATTATAAAATTATTTGAAAAATAAAAATAAAAAATTGATTATTTAAAAAAAATTATAATTTTTTTTAAAAATGAAATAAATTATTAAAAAATTATTTTTTTAAAAATAATTATTAAAAAATTATAATTTTTTTAAAAATGAAAATAAAAAATGGCATTGAGGATATAAATTATGAAAAAATAATTATAAAATAATTTAAAAA
>NC_061121.1:213404559-213405067 GCF_002878395.1 Capsicum annuum
GAAAATAAAAAATGGCATTGAGGATCCAAATTATGAAAAAATAATTATGAAATTATTTAAAAAATAAAAATAAATAACTAATTATTAAAAAGAAATTATAATTTTTTTTAAAAGATGAAAATAAAAAACAGATTTCTTTTATATTCAGTTTTATTAAAAAATAAAAATAAAATTGGGGCCCTCTAATGCTTTTTGGGGTCTTTAGTGTTTGAAAAAAATAAAATTTGTTATTAAAATTTTTTTACTGTCCTCAATGTCATTTGACAACTTTTTATTCGTAAATTAGTAAAAAAAATGCTCCTCACGTGCCTCCCACGATGGCACTGCACGCGCAGTGCCACATAGGCAAAAAATGTTCAATTGGAACAAAATTTGAGGGTTTAGGGGTCTGATAGGAACATACCCTTAATTTAAGGATCTAAGTAAATTTTCACAATAAATTTGAGTGTCTATCAATGACTTTGGCCTAATTGCATTCATCATTTCATAAAATGTGCAAGTTTACAAA
>NC_061121.1:213408067-213441487 GCF_002878395.1 Capsicum annuum
TGCAACATTCTGAATGTCTAAAATCATGATAGTCTGAAATGTCTATTAGTCTGAGTCTGAGCCTGATATGGCATTGGTCTGAATTGGTATCGTCATACCAAGACTTGCAAGTCATGATTTCTGAGCCATTATACATTAAGCTAAATCTTTCATTTAAAGCATAATTTAGACCACCAAAAACATGCAACTAATATAGAAGATTTCGTGTTTCGAAACTCAAGTCAAAATCATGCAAAAACTTCATCAACATATGGTGGTCTAGTGCCTTTAGCAAATCCATGCACTCTTTCATTACATGCATTATGAACATTAAACATTCATGCTAGATTCCCTCTTTAGTGATTTAAAACCATCTTTAAATCATAACAAGAGTTCAATCATTTCATATAGTACTTTTCTAGGATGCATTGCAAAACAATTCATATGCTATGAGAAATCTAAAAAATTCATAATAAGAGGGAATTCACCGAAAATCATGCTCTCAACAAGAATTCATTCTTAAATACATGGTTTCATACATTCATATTCTCAAATCACTTTGGGAAAGGTCAAAAGACCAAAACAATGATGTTAAAACATTTAATACATGAATATATACATAGATTCAAAAACCTCATTCTAAAACATGATTTTTCTATGCCCATGAGAATTTAGGAAAACCTCGTGTACCTCTATTTCGAAAAATAATGGGTGCTTCTTGAAGCCTGTGGATTGGGGATTTCGAATCTCTAATCAATTTTGAAAACCCACGGTTGAGTCTTGATTTATTTGGGTTTTTAGTTTGTAACCCTTGGGAGTGTTCTTGAGAATTTTTAGATGAATGTGGATGTATTTTGGAGAATTGGGGACTGAATTTCGTGTTTATGGCTGAATAAGGGTGGGAAAAGGACCATTTTGCCCCAAAAACGGAATGTTTAAGTCACTTGAAACCATAAGATGTGCGCCGCATATGATATCGCATATATTTACATAGGCGCCGCATATGATATCACCTATATTTACATAGGCCGCATATGATATCGCCTATATTTACATAGGCGCCGCATATGCTATCGCATATGCTTTCCAGTGGCTATGTGCGATTGGTTAGGCGACGCATACTACTTTGAAAGGCCATAACTTCTTGCTCGGGTGTCGGATTTTAGCAAAATTGGTATCGTTGGAAAGTTAACTCGAAGATCTATCATTTGACACATAGTAGGCTCTCTAATTCGACATATATAGAGAGTTATGGTCGATGAAAGCTGACACAAATTACAACATCCACTAAAACTTAATCGATCGAAATAGTTTCAACTCGTCCTTGAGTTGAAGGACCTCTATGGTCTAAATTCATGCTCAAATGGATTCGCATACTACATAAACATGACAAATTGGCATAGGATTTAAGGCTCTGGGATTATCAACGCATTAGAGTCATGGTTTTTATTCTAGCCCGAAATGCGGGGTGTTACATGAACATACTGGAATACAAAGAAATACTATCCTGTACAATCAAAATACTGAAGTTCTGTACATACTGGTACTCTAGTTTGACAAAGCCTCTACTACATAAGACTGAGGAGCCATTGGGATAGATCTCTAACTGACCTGTACTGAACTGGAAATAAACAACCATCTACTATCAATATAAAAATTAGGGACATAGGTCCTCGAACCATGAGGACTCACCAACTGTACGAATGTAGATGGAGGTAATCGAAGATCACTGTCGCTACTGAGACTGAGCACCTGAACCTACATCACGAAAAAAAAAGAACACAGAAGAGTATGGGAATCAGTAGTTGGGAGTGTACTGAGTATGTGGGGGTGCAGGCAACATTTAAATAATATCATTAATGTATAAGAAAATCATGCATGTTGATAATAATGACTCTCTTCGCTTGAGTTACCTGAAACATATTTTCCATAAATCATCAATAATAACACATACTTCATAAATCTCACAAACCGTTGGACTCAACTCAAACTCTTTGACTCATGACTTAGAGTGACTCGGTAACTTATGCAACTTGGACTATTATGGATTTGGGAGTTTCTTATAACCGACATAAACTATGTGAGCTTACATGGAGTCCAACGTCTTGCCCACGTTGGGGAGAGCTATTCTATCCTTGCCATCAGAGTAGAACCTTAACTTTAGTGATAACTGTCTTGGCCTTTGGACCTTAATCTTAATCCTACGGTAGCATGTAGTTCTGGGGAAGTAGGATGCGCTGAACCCATACTTCCCGCTCGGTGCTAAATACTACTCCCAGACTTAAGCTCAGAACACGTTAGGAAATCCACCTTAATCAACTCAAGGGTCTATCATGAAGATCAAAATATAAATATATATCTCACTTGTAAATCATAATCAACTTGTGGATTCCAAACTCGACTAAATCCCAAAATAATCTTTCTCATCATCAAGTACACTTGCTTATCAAATCATATCAAGTATCAAATCTTCCTGAAAACATCATAGAACTCATTCTTGATTCTCAAGCTCAATATCAATATATATTCAATAGACAAACTTCTCATGGAAAAACATAAATCATGACACTTATCATAAATCACTTAGAAATTATCATTTCATGATAACAATATACAACTCATGACATAAATTCTTAATTTAAGAAATAAGACAATGAAGTAGTCATATGTGTCAATCTTGTATAGCTCAAATCTCATAAATCCTTGATAAAGTAATTTGAATGTAAATTCACTTTGCAAAATTAATGAAATTCAATAGAAATTAAATCTTTGGGCACAAGAACGAAAGAAGTGTTCTTGTTCAAAACCCCACATACCTTAATCTTTGAAACTGGATGAACTTTAGTGCTTGAGACTTTATAAACACTTGAAATAAATAATTTTTGAAGCCCACACTATGAGGAACTTGGTTCTTGAAGAAATTTTAAAGATTTATGGATGATTCTTGGAAGATTTATGTTCTTGATATAACCCTAGATATATTATCTCAAGAGAATTGGAAGAGAAAATGATGGAATTAGGGTTTGGATGGGATTCTCATATTTATAGAGGCCTCCAAAAGATGGGAAAAGACCAAAATACCCTTGCAAAAACGTCTCTAAATTGCTGAAAAAAATAGCTGACGACATCCGTGACAGACCGTTAGACCCGTGATAGACCGTCACGAAATGTCGTCACAAAAGGGTCGAATTTTATGATTTTCTGCCTAAGGCTGACAACGTCGTCGTGACAGGCCGTCAGAAACGTCGTCACCCTTTTCCAGATTGACATGCTGGAGTAAAATGGGTATAACTCTTTGCTCCGGTATCGGATTTTGGCCAAATTGGTATCGTTAGAAGGCTAATTCAATTATCTATCTGTTGATAGGTCATGAGCTCAAAAATTCCAAGTATAATGAGAGATATTCTCGTTTGAAGTTGACTATACTAATATCCTTCCCTAGAATTCAATCGGTAAGAAATGTTTTGATTCACCCAATCATTAGGACATCTTTAAGGCCTTAATACACACCATCCTTGATCAGAAAACAACCCAAAACATTATAATTTATTGTCATGAGCTTGATTCATGGTTGCACTATTGGTTAGAGTCTCGGGGTATTACAGATTCCCAAACTTCTCTTTGCTCCACTTAGACTGTGATTGTTTAGTCTTCTTCTGCGTTTGTTTCAATATGTAAAAGCAATCACCAATTCCTTCTGAAACCCAACTCTCTTTAACCACTTCTTTTAAATCATCTCTTTCAGTCTAGAATCTCAAAAATCTTAAGGGTTTTGAGAATTGTTGATTATCATCTCCACAAATGAGTAATAAATGTGCATGGTTAGACTCAGTACTGGCTAAATGTTTCTTCTCTATATTATTAAATAAATCTTGAAAAATCTGATTTATGACTATTATATCAAGCCTCTTAAAAATGCATTCAACTCTACCATTCCACCAGGTAAAAGAACTCCTTGAGAAAGTAATATTAAAAAGAACACAAGAGTTTATAAAGAAGCAAAATCCTTAACTCTTGCAGATAAATAGGTAGACCTCTAATATTTTCTTTATCACTCATGATAACATTGAAATCTCCTCTCACCAACTAAGGCATAGTTATGTATTGACCAATAGAATATAAATCATCCCACAAACTCAACCTCTCTAATGCAGAGCATCATTTAACATACACCATAGTTATAATTAATTATTTACCATCTTCCAAAGTGAGATACAATGTTAATTGCTGATCTATATCAGAGAACACCCCAACTTGAATGTGTTCTTCTATAAAAATTCAAATCTGTCCATTCTGATTAAAGTTCATATACTTCATCCTTAGTTTTCTCTTGAATCTTTGACTATGTGTTGTATCTTGAAATGATTACATTAAGACAATAAGAAAAAATTTATGACGTCTGTGTAGCATTTTAACTCTATGAAATGCATTTTGAGTTCTTACAAACCTTATGTTCTAGAAAAGTGCTTTGTACTCTATTTTACACTTGATTTGACTCCCCTCCTAGCTAGCACCCTTGTTGGCTGGATACTGATTTCTCTTTTGGTTTTGCCTATCTTCCCCTTCACAACTGCTTGCATAGATGATCCTCCTTCTTTACAAATATTGGACAAATTATTATTATTTTCTGCTTCATTTGTCTCTTCCAATGCTGGTTCTCGCTCTAGTTGATCTCCTTTAGTCATTTCTATATATAGTACCTGATGGGATATAACTTCATGTATGCTCTTCATTAGAGATGAACTCCTTTCAATAAAAGGTGCTCTTAATGGCAACATCTCATTACTACGTTCTTCCACTTGAATATTTACAGGTTCTCCAGATGTAGCTGGATATGAAATAACTTTACTTGAGCTTGAATTCATATGCAGATGACTAGCATTTACCACTTGCAGTGGTTCATGGTTAGTGGCTTCTTCTAGTTTCTTCAGTATCCTAATTTCTTATTTTTTATCAGTATGTACCATCAAATTTATAGTTATTTTCTCCTGATTCACAACCATTTGCATTTCTTCTGCAACTTCACCTCTTTGTTCATTATGTCCTCGTAGGTTCCCACTTCGAGTTGTATCATTTTGCTATTGGACTTGGATATGACGTTGTGACTATTTTGTACCTTTATTGTCTTGTGTTATCTTCTGTACATTGTCATTTAAATCTGTATGCATTATTTCTTTGTATTGTGTTTCTTGACTCTTCCCAGTATATACCTCTTGATTTGTATTTAACATGCTACCATTCTCCATTCTCAAACCCCTTTGTGAAGGTAACCCTTCTTGCATAGTTTGCATATCTTCCTGTGTATGTATGAAACCATCTTCCCCTATATTAATTGTTGCATCATCATGCTCTATCTCATTTAAAACATCAAAAGTGTTACCAATCTCTACTCCATCTTTCTGCAAGTTTTCCATAGGTACAACAACACCATTAATAAGAGAGTCAACCTATTTTTAAACCCCTAGTTAGTGGGATTCCAAGTAAACCAACTACCATTTCTTCTTCTGAAAGCATTAGGGTGCATATCTTTCTTCACTTAATGATCTTGTTTCTCTTCTTTCTCTAAATTTAAATTCTCTTGTCTATTCTGAATGGAAGTTCGACTCTAATCCTCCCCATGTCCTTGTAGCTTGCAAGTCTTACAGTATTTAGGTAAATAATCACATTTAGTATTTATCTGTTCCATTATTGCATCCCCAGTCTTAATTTACCACCTTAATTTTTAGCATCTCAGGCAATTTGGAAAGTAAGTCCACCTAGACCTTGAACTTCGCACAACTAGGCCTAGTCTTATTGATGATGGCCATATCCAACTGCAAAGGCTTACCAACAACCGCTGCCAATGATAACAAGGATTCTTTCACGTAAAAGGTTGGCAATAGGTCAGGAAAAGAGATCCAAGCTACAGTGTGAGATATTTTGTCATGACCCAAGGCTATCCACTGGTCACGACACGGTGCTTAAGGGATTCCAAGCTAACCCATGTACTGGTACCTTTTAAGAGTATCGAATAAAATGGATACTGAAATAGCATGTGCGGAAGATAAACTGATGAAATATGATCCAAAAATGGAATACTGATTTGAACATAAATAATATATCTGAAAGACAACTAATAATATCTAAAAGATAAACTAATTTTCTGAACATCTAGTCTGAATATCATAAAGTCTCTAACATGAGGAGTTGATGGGACATCCCACAACTAACTTTGACTGATTGACATAAAAGTAACTACTGGAAATGACTGAAATAAAAATATCGTCCTCGATGGATGAGGACTCACCACTACTGCTGCTGGGAGAATGCTAATCTGTCTAAGGATGCTCAATGAAAAACGCGTCTGAACCTATGTTATAAGACAACATAGTGCATCGAAAGATATGCGATCGGTACCTTGAATGTACTAGTACGTTAAGCAAGGACTGCCGAAATATATGTGAAATCTGAACATGGATACATGGACAAGTAGACTGAGAATGTAAGACCAAGTATAGTATATACTGACATGATCTGAATAACTGAAATAATCTGCAAAATTGACTAAATAAATGCTGAAATATGTCTACTAGGCCATGCAAACCTAAACTGAATTAAATTGAGTATTGACTGAAATTATGGGAGCTATCATATAATCTACATAAACCATGTGAGCAATTTCGGAGTCCAACGTCTGAGCCACATTAAGGAGGCTGTTTTATCCTTTCCATCGGATAACCTGAAATGAAGTGATAACTAAAATTAGCCTATTTGGCCAAAGGAAAACTCTCTCTAGCGAGGCCCCTAAACCTACGGTGGCACGTAGTTTCTGGAAAGTAGGATGCGCCAAACCCATACTTTCCTCTCGGTGCTAAATCCTACTCCCAACTGAAAGACACTGGAATACTAACTGATGCATACACTGATAACTAATTTGATCATATAAGGTATTTTAAAATGACAGTGCATGCCTAATCTGAAGAAATCATAAACATGTAAAACTGATAATTGGTATAACAATAAAATCATGAGCTGACTGACTTATTTCTTGAAAAGTCTGAAACGTACGTAAACATATAGGTATCGGGTGTTCATAACCTGTCCACACTGAAATAAAGGCCTAATTCAAAGACCCAAACATGAGACATTTCAATAGTTTGATAAATTTCATGAATGCAAAAAACATGGGAATGAGTTAACCTTGGGAAAATATTATGTTTATACAGTTTAAATCATAATTTGAGAATTTGACATAGTATTGATTGAACATGACATGGGGTTTTGGAACTTCAAGCATGTAAGAGCATGATTCTCTTGGAGTAAAACTATTAACATGGCCTGAATGTAAAACTAATGAGTAAACATGGATGAATTTCATAATTTACATTGAATTTGTCATAATAATACTACCAAAAATTGGACCTATGGCAACAACTTTTTAAGCAACGGTTCATAAAACATTGCTATAGACAGTCTATAACAACGGTTACAACCGTTGCTAAAAAGTTTGATTCTAATACCATGATTTAATAACACAACCGTTGCCACTAATTTATAATCGTTGCAATAGACTTCCATATAATAACAATTTATGAACAGTCGCTACAAAATAATCTATGGCAACACCCATTTATCAATTACAACAGTTATTAAATCTCTCTATTTCCCCTTTTTATTTTCATAACCCACCAAATGCAAAAAAATCTAATCCCTTTTCCCTCTTTCTCCAATTTTCTCTCACTAAACCCAAAACAAATTAGAATTTGAAAACGCATTTTTGACCTCCAATTGTTGCGCTGAAGATGAAATTGCCGTTATGAAGATGAAATAATCTATGACAAATTTAGGTAGCTGAGGTAATTTCCCATCGAATTGCGTTGCAAATTTTTGGTTTGGAGCTCCGGCGAGGCGCCGCCACCGTCGTCAGAAGTCCCCACTGGTGGCAAAGTTTTCGATTTAAGGAAATTTCTGAAGGGAACTTTAACTTTTCCAATCATCTTCTCTCTCCGGTCACAGTTGTTACAAAATAATCTATGACAAATTTAGGTTGCTAGGGTAATTTCCCATCGAATTGCGTTGCCAAATTTTGGTTTGGAGCTTTAAGAAGACGGCGCCGCGGTGGTTAGAAGTCGTCACTGGCGGCAAAGCTTTCGATCTGAAATTGGAAACGTTTGGCTTCATTTTTTTAGGGCTTTTTGGTGGGTTGTACTCACCTTGGTGAGGCGCTCTTGGTGATACTGAATAGTTCAGGTATATTTGGCCCTTTTCCCTGATGCAGCCAGTTAGTAGGCCTAAACAAAGAAATTATCTTTGTTTTAATGCTTATTTTGTAATTATGTATGAGTTCGGTATAGAGTTGTTAAGCTCAAATCGTACAGGATCTGAAAACTGTATTCTCTGTGAGTGCCTTTTCAGATTGTCCTAGGCCTAAATATTTCTTCTGATTTATATAACTTACATTTTATTTTTACTCTTAGAATTTTACAAACTAATCATAATTTTGCAATTTTTTTTAGAGTTTGACAAATATGAAATTGTCCCACTCGAATTGGCAACTGGAGATGTGCTTTAAAACTATGTTTTAATAATAAATCAATAACCTAACCAAAATTGAGGAATTTATGTGACGTGGACTCTTGTGTGGTGTTTAACATGGTGAGTAAATCTTCATTTTCTGCTTATTTATTAGTACGACCAGGTGTGTAGTTTCATTAATTGTTGTATATAGTTAAAAAAATTACTAACATGCATTAAGATTACATAATAACAATTTTGGAAGCCTGGTGAAGTAGAAAAAGATAAGTTAATAACTGATTATAATGTATATTTTCTATTTGATTTGTAGCTAATGATGTGGGCAGCTTCACTAATAGTGTGGCGAAGAGCAGGTGTGTACATATTACATCATCTCACTATTCAATAAAGTAATTCTTATAAGTTTTATTTGAATTACTATATGTAACCACTAAGAAGGTGATTTGTTCCTATTTACTTAAGCTATCGTGGTAGAGTTATTCGGTATACATGTGAGAGGATAAGGTACTCGGTAGGACACTGAAATCATAAAAAAAAACATTGAAGTATTTCCTGTGACAAGAGAGTAGATTTAAACATGATATATTTCCTTTAAAGCATCATCATTATGCTCGTTAACTCTAGTTCGATGCTATTTGGCCAGGGAATGCAACGAATATTTCGGCTTAGGAGGTACAATGGTTGTATAAAATTTGTGGCTGCACCAGGTTATGAATCTTTCTGTGAACCAGCTGAACCGAAAGGTGAAATCATTAGTGAAGTTAAATCGAATTTTGTTCAGCACAAGGGATATCGTGGTCTTGCTTTGCATATGAAGGAATTCAACCGTAAGATTGAGGGGAATTTCGTATCAGTTTGGCTTCATAACATACCCTGGGGAGGTCAAGATGCTCTCGCAGCTCCTGACGCCAAGGTTACTTTTTTTTCCTTGAACTTAATAATTACTAGTTATTGCTCCATTTCAATTTGTTTGTCTCGTTTTGACATGGCATGTGGATTTGAATTCATAGAAAACACACTGGCCTATTTATATAATCCTAGCTAATACATTCTTATTGTAATTTCACAGAAGCACTAAGCTGTAACTATTTTAACTTCCAATACGCGCATTATAACTTAGCGCTTTTGCAGTTTTCAGATGGTTACTTGGACTTGGTGGTGATAAAGGAGTGCCCAAAGTTAACATTGCTATCGTTGATGACCACCACCACCACCAACAACAACAAACCCAGTGTATTCCCACCTAGTAGAAAGGCTATTTCCGATAGACCCCCGGCTCTGATGAAGTAGAAAGGCTGTTTCCGATAGACCCTCGGCTCAAGACACGAGATACCACACAAACACATAGTAAAGCACAGAAGCAGATTACATAACATAAATACGACACCCATAAGTAATATAAAACAGAGGAAAGCAAAGGAAAGCACACAGATTTGTAATAAAATATGGAACACGGAAGACGGAATCATAACAGGAATAAAACCCTCACCAAGTAATTCCCTACACTAGCGACCCAAACTGGCCCTAATCCTCTGCCGAAATTCGCGCCCTCCAGACCTTCCTATCTAGGGTCATGTCCTCGGTGAGCTGTAACTGTTCCATGTCCCGCCTAATCACCTCGCCCCAGTACTTCTTCGGCCTACCCCTACCCCGCCTAAAACCATCCAACGCTAGCCTCTCGCACCTACGGACCGGGGCATCCATGCCCCTCCCCTTCACGTGTCCGAACCATCTCAATCGTGCTTCCCGCATCTTGCACTCCACTGAAGTCACACCAACCTTCTCCCGGATAGTCTCATTCCGAACTCTATCCCCTCTAGTCAGTCCACACATCCAGCGCAACATCCGCATTTCTGCCACCTTCATTTTCTGGATGTGGGAGTTCTTAACTGGCCAACACTCCGCTCCATACAACAAGGCCGGACGGACTACCACCCTGTAGAATTTGCCTTTAAGCTTGGGCGGCACCTTCTTATCACACAGCACCCCCGACGCGAGTTTCCACTTCATCCATCCCGCCCCAATACGGTGCGAGACATCCTCGTCAATCTCACCGTTACTCTGGATCACGGACCCAAGATACTTGAACTTATCCCTCTTACATACCTCCTTTGCTTCCAGCTTCACTACTACCTCATTCTCCCGCCTTACGTCATTAAACTTGCATTCCACATACTCTGTCTTGCTTCTGCTCACCCTGAACCCTTTAGACTCAAGAGTTTGCCTTCACACCTCTAATTTGTCATTCACAACCCGTCGAGTCTCATCTATCAGAACTACATCGTCTGCAAAAAGCATACACCACGGCACCTCCCCTTGAATGCGCCGCGTCAACACATCCATCACCAACGCAAACAAAAAGGGACTAAGAGTAGATCCCTGGTGCAATCCTGTCAGGACAGTGAAATTCTCTGAGTCTCCTCCCACCGTCCTCACCTGGGTTTTCGCTCCATCATACATATCCTTAATTACTCTAGTATATGCCAGCGGTACTCCACTCACCTCCAAGCATCTCCAAAGCACCTCCCTGGGGACTTTATCGTATGCCTTCTCCAGATCGATAAACACCATGTGCAGATCCTTCTTCCGCTCCCTATACTGCTCCACTAACCTCCGCACCAGGTGGATTGCCTCCGTCGTCGAGCGGCCGGGCATAAATCCGAACTGGTTTTCCGAAATAGACACTATCCGTCTCAGCCTCACCTCGATCACTCTCTCCCAGATCTTTAAAAGCGTCCATGTAAAATCACCACACATCTTGTACTTCAAGGTAAAGTTGTTGTTTTAATAGTGATCTATCTCGTCAATCCCACCCGTAAGCTATCCATTCTTACCTGTCTTTGCCTACCTAGCAAGACCTGTCTAGCTCTCGATCTGAAGTTTATTTTTGTTGTTTTCTGTCTAGCTTTGTAAGCACACCTTCTAGTGGCTAGCATAAAATTTCGATCAGAATTCTATAATTTGCTTATTATTCAGTTTTTGTGCCAGTTTGTAATTTCAATGTCTTTTTTCCTGAAAGTGAGCTAAAACACCTCATGGTTAGAACTTTCTGACTATTCGCATCATTTTTTCATTGATGTTCTTCTTTGTCTATTGTGCAGGAATGAAAACAATCATATCTTTATTAAGTAGTTAATCATTGCTTCAGTTGAAGAAAGAAATCTTTTTGCATTTACAACAGAATTATCATGACCTCAAACTGCATTCCAGAATATGAGTTGTAAAAATGAGATCCTTACTTAGAATTTTATGTCATTTAGTGAGTGTGTCAATGTCAAAAGTGTTTTCATCATAATTTTGAAGGCGTGTGTTAATTCTCAAGGAAGACGAGATGTAAAATTTTCTTTTATGTAGCAGTGATCATCATTTCCCTATCACAGTGACGAGTGTCTCCAACCATTACTAATCTTGTTTCTGATTGGTAATCGACATGTCCCGATGTTTGTTGTATTAAATAAATGTCTAACTTTTCCTAATTGTATCGGCTGGTATACTTACCTCCTAACAACACAAATGTTGAGTAATGTCTGATGCTGCTGCAGTGGTTCACAGACTGTGCGAATAATAGCTTTGCCTACATAGCAATGAGAGTTTTAGTGTCCCTGTGTATATAAAGCTCTATTGATAAGGACATAACCAACTCTTAATAAGCTTGGGAGCTCTTAAAAGTGCCCAGATTTGTTGAGACTTCAAGTGCAACGTTGAATTTAATGGTGAAAAACTCTTAAAAGTGCCCTAGATTTGTTGAGACTTCAAGTGCAAAGTTGAATTTAAGTGCAGGTTTCAGTAAAAAAAAGCCAGTTGAAGGGAAAAAATAAAAATGTAATGTAATTTGAGTAAAAAAGTAACAAACTCATTCACAATGTTTTCCTTAACAACTAATACAACTTGAAGTTGTTGTTTAGTACCGGTTAATTCAAGATAGAACTCATGGGGAATGAGGCGCAATCTTAGTGCCTTGCCTACATTGAATCGCAACTTAAGAGACGAGAAGCACCCTCTTCTTGAGGTGCGCCTTAACGAGCCTTTCGCAACACCGTCTGGAGTTTACCTCAGGGCGATCTTCAGTCTTCCCAATGAATTGTCGATAATTAAGGTTACCATAGGAGGATACATGTTCCTAAGATAGGAAAACTCTTACTGAAGTTTTGAAAATTAATTTCGCCTTTAATAAAAGGGCAAAACAAACTTAAGCTTGCCCAAGCTCAATACTCATACAACAACAAATGTGTGTAAGAAATATTGGGACTTCTAGTAATCAACAGTTTCTATTCTTTTTAGTTTCATGGAAGCAAGTGATGGAATCAAGCAATGAAAGATTATTCTAGAGGTTAGTGAAGCTTTTTTTAATCAATTATCGTTACATGATATCATTTGTATGACTAGTTTAGCTCTTGGTTGTCGATTGCAAGTCAATAATGATAATGATAATGATAGGATCAGTAGCTCGATTAGTAATCCATTTTTCTTATTCGAGTTTCCTGCTAGACCGACAGGTGATTCAAGAGTTTCAGGAAGTGTGGATGGAAGAAGAACACTTTTTCAGAGTTTGTTCCTCTTATGGCTCAGATTTTGCAAGAGTTTCCTGATGAAACAGTTAAATCAACAAAGGAATACTTGAGAAGCCTAATTGCAATTCCTGAGAAGAAAGACTTTTTGGTTAGCCTTCAGAACAAGCTTAATCAAAGATCTGATCTTACGATTGAGACTCTCTCGAAGTGTAATAAGACTCAACTGGAAATTTTTGTTGCCATAAAAATGGGTTATAGAATCTTCTTATCTTTGGAAAACCACCTTCAAGCCACTGAATTGATTGAGATTTTTTCACTTGAAAGATTTCGGAATATATGCTGCAAAAGGGCGCTACCTGTTGTGAATTATAAATGCAAAATTTGTCCTAGAAATAAGGGATTCTGCAGCGAATGTTTGTGTCAAGTATGTTTTAACTTCGATTATGCCAGTAATACTTGCTGTTGGGTAGGCTGTGACGCATGTGCACACTGGTGCCATGTTGTTTGTCCTGTTTAGAGAAATCTTTTTAAGCCATGTCAAAGTATCAGCGGGCCATCTGAAATGCATCATGCTAGTGAAATATTTGGTTTTTCTAGAGGTTTACATGCATTGTGCAAAGGGATGGGGTGAGAAAACTAATAAAAAAGCTTGACTATGTTCAAAAAATTTTCTGTGTAAGTGAAGATTTTAAAGGTAAGGAGCTGCATGTTATGACATACTGTTTGCACAACAAGCTCGAGAAAAAGAAGATCTCTCCTTCAGATGCCTGTGATTTCATCTTTCATTTTCTAAAATACATGGATGGTTTGTCACTGTTTCTTTCATCCAGTTTTCTTGCATCTATCACTCTTTTTACTAAATTTTCCTTTAACATCATGGGTTCTTCAAATGGAAGAAAAGGTAGGATTACTATTGATCATCATTAAGACGATGCCAAGGATCTCTCTGAGTCTAGTAAATGATTGGCGATGAATGTTCAGCCATAAAAGAAAGATCAGTTCCTCAAGGGAAAAAAAATATATGATAGTTTGTAAACCGTTGATAGTTTGTAAACCGTTGCATTAGATATAAAAACCGTTGCATAAAATTCTTTTGCAACAGTTTATTTCGTTGCAATTGATGTCAAATAAGTGTTACGGTAGTGATCGTAAAAACCATTGCTACAGTCATATATAGCAACAGTTTCATAAACCATTGCAAAAACCGTAGCAGTAGAGCTATGGCCACGCGACCTGATGAAACGGTTTGTTAACCGTCGCAATACCTTTACTGCAACGGTTTCCTCATCTACTGCAACGGTTTTGCCTGTGTCACCATAGGCCCAATTTCTGGTAGTGAATTAGAACCAAAAAGAGGGTTTTTGGGCTCAATGGATGAAAGGAACCCATTGATGAATACCTACATACATGCAGTAGAAACTTTGGGGAAATCCTTAAAATTGAGCTTGTTCTTGAGAAACCCTAATTGCTTGAGGGAGAAGAGAAAACCGTCCCTCTTGACTCTCTTTGGTGAAATTGAGGATTATGTCATGATTTGGAGCTTTTGGGGGTTTTTATACCATCCCTTGTGAATCCAAAATGGCATGGGTTTGCTTTTAAGGTACTGGGAAAAGACATAAAGGCCCTTGGAAAAACGTGCAGGAAAACATACCTCCAATCATTACGACTCAGCTTGCAACTCGTAATGATTGGTTACGACTTGTGGTCTGAGTTGTAGCCTGGGATTCTGGGTATATTCTGGTTTGACTAGTACTTGCCACCTAACTACTCGTCATGACTAATTATAAGTCGTAGGATGGAGTTATAGTTAGAAGCTGAGGCCTTAGGTCACACACTAGTTAGGTTACGGGTCCATGCAAAGACTCGTAAGGTCTGATTATGAGTCGGATACTGGACTCGTAACCACTAGATAGGGTTTTTGTCCACACACAATGATGTGACTACGAGTCCCTCTATACGACTCGTAGGCAATGATTATGAGTCGTGTTGAGGTATCATAGTCACTGGGCTCAAGGCGAAGGGATACACTGAAGTGGTTACGACTCACTCGTGATGACTCATCGCGAGTGATAATAATTCGTTACCTTGAGTTGTAACCATGGAAGTCTTTCCAGGCTCTCAAGTAACAATTTCCACTACTTCTTACCATGGACTTAGACTGAGGTGAGGCTTGTTACATTGGTAAGCTAAACTCATGGGCTACTTTTTGGGAGGTTTAGAACATGAATACTCGGGGTATTATAATATCTCTCCATTGGGATCATTCGTCCTTGAATGAAATTGTTTAGGGTGAGAATTCTAAGGAAACTAAGGTCGTATACATGATTAAAACAACTGAGTCTGACACATGATACATGGAATGAACTGAATTCATGAATACATGCAATGACATGAGGATAATTACAAAACTGAGATAGAAGACGAGAGAGAGTCAAGTTAAGAGAAACCATTACCTTAAGATGGATCCAAGTTTGTGGGGAAAAGACGAGGGTACTTGGCTCACATATTTGCTTCTGCTTCCCAAGTAGCTCCCTCAATGGATTGATTTCGCCAAAGAACTTTACCTTGGGGAACTTTTTTATTCCTCAACCTACGAACCTGATAGTCAAGAATCTCACTGGATTTTCTTCATATGAGTGACTATCTTTCACATCCACACTTTCCAATGGAACCACAAAAGTTGAATCGCCAATGCATCTCTTTAGCCAGGAGACATGAAACACTGGATGCATTGATACCAAATATGCAGTCAGCTCTAACTTATAAGCTACCTTGCCAAAATAACTCAAAATCCTATATGGGCCAACATAACGGGGACTGAACTTCCCCTTCTTGCCAAATATCTTCACCCCTTTCATGGAATCTTTAAATAAACCAAGTCACCAACCTCAAACTCAAGGCCTCTTCTCCTCATATCAGCATAAGATTTTTGATGACTTTGGGTTGTTTTTAGCCTTTCATGAATCAACTGAACTATCTCCATCACCTCAAACACTAAATATGGTCCTATTACCATAGTCTCTCCTCTTGCCTCTAACCAACCAATAAGAGATCTATAACTCCTCTTATAGAGAGCTTCAAACGGCGCATCTGAATACTAGAGTGATAATTGTTGTTGTAGGCAAACTCAATCAAAGGTAAGCGGTCATCCCAGTTACCCTTAAAGTCAATAACACAAGCCCTCAACATATCCTCTAAGGTATGAATGATACTCTCTACCTGATCATCTGTATGAGCATGAAAAGTTGTACTGAGATGAACTTGGCTACCAAGGCTCTTTGAAAAGCCTTCATAAAATAAGAGGTAAACTAAGTACCTCTATATGAAATGATAGTCAACAGAGCCCCATGCAATTTCACTAACTCCCTGAGATAGAGTCTAGCATAATCCTGAGCTGAATACGAACTTGGTCATTCTATCTATAATGACCCATATCAAGTCGTGTTAGCGACGCATGTGAGGTAATCCTATCACAAAATCTATGTTCGCCACCTCCCACTTGCAAGTGAGGATGTAAACACCTGAAGTATACCACTAGCCCTTTGATGCTTAACTGTAACCTGCCGATAATTTGAACACTTAGCTATAAACTCTGTAATATCTTTCTTCATACTATTGCACCAATAGATTTCCTGTAAATCTCGATATATCTTAGTGGCTCCTGGGTATATAGAGTATCGTACATCATATGTCTCAACTAATATACACTGCCTTAAACCATTAATACATAAAACACACAATCTGCCCTGACAACGAAGCACCCCATCTCCCCCTTTGGAGAAAACCTCTACTTTCTGATCCTTGACTGGATCCTTCAACTTGACTAAACTAGGATCCTTGTCCTATTTTTCTTTTACTTTGGCAACCAATGAAGATTCCAAACCATTCTAAACCCATATACTACCTTCGGTCGAATCAACCAATCGAAATCCTAATCTAGAAAGTTGACGAACCTCACGGACTAGCTCCTTCTTATCATCCTCAACATGAGCAACACTATTCATAGACAATCTACTAAGGGCATCTACCACTACATTGTCCTTGACCTGATGATACAACACATACATATCATGATCTTTTAATAACTCAAGCCATCTTCTCTGACGAAGATTCAGGTCTTTCTGCGTGAACACATATTGTAGACTTTTGTAATTCGTGAACACATTAATATGAACTCCATAAAGGTAATGCCTCTAAATATTTAAGGCAAAGACAACAGTTTCCAACTCAAGATCACGGGTTGGATAATTCTTTTAATGGGGTTTAAGCTGTCTAGAAGAATAGGCTATGACCTTACCCCTCTGTATTAATACACAACCAAGACCAAATCTAGAAGCATCACAACACACTACAAATCCATCTGTGCCATTTGGCAAAGTCAATACTGGAGCTAAAGTGAGTCGAATCTTTAGCTCTTGAAAACTCTTCTTGCAGGAATCTGACTACTGAAATTTAACTTTCTTCTGGGTTAGTCGGGACATAGGAGAAGTAATAGAAGAAAACCCTTTAACAAACCATTTGTAATAGCCAGCTAAACCCAAACAACTCCTGATATCTGATGAATATATGGGTTTAGGCCAATTTCTTACTGCTTTAGTCTTTTGAGGATCAGCTCGAATGCCATCACTAGAAATGATGTGACCAAGGAAAGCTACCAACCTCAACCAAAATTTGCACTTACTGAACTTAGCAAATTACTGATGATCTCTAAAGGTCTGCAAAACAAGCCTCAGATGGCCTGCATAATCATTCTCACTACGGAAAATAGACAAGAATGTCATCGATGAAGACTATGACAAACATGTTCAAGTACTGCTTGAACACCCTATTTATCAAGTCCATGAAAGCTGCAGGGACATTCGTTAGTCCAAAAGACATGACTAGGAATTCAAATTGACCATAATAAGTTTTGAAAGATGTCTTTGAAATATCATATTCTCCGACTCTAAGCTAATGATAGCCAGATCTGAGGTCTATCTTAGAGAAATAACTTGCACCCTGAAGTTGGTCGAACAAGTCATAAATCCTGTGGAGAAGATACTTATTCTTTATTGTGACTTTGTTCAACTAACGGTAGTCTATGCACATTCTGATGGAACCATTTTTCTTGCCACGAATAGAACTGGATAACCCCACGGGGAGACACTAGACCTGATGAAAACTTTATCTAAAAGATCTTTCAACTACTCTTTTAATTCCTTAAGCTCAGTTGAAGCCATTTTTTAAGATGGAATAGAGATAGGTTGAGTATCTAGAAGGAAATCTATTTCGAAGTCTATTTCCCTTTCGGGAGAAGCTTCAGGAAGATCTTCTGGGAATACATTTGGAAATTCTCTTACTACAGAAACTGACTCAAGACTCAGAGTTTTAGAATTTAAGTTCTTGACTCGGATGAGATGGTAAACACACCCCTTGGATATCATTTTTTTCTCCTTGAGATAGGAAATAAACTGACCCTCCAGCACTGAAGTACTATCCCTCAATTCGATAACTGGTTTATTAGGAAACTAGAACTGGAAAATTCTATTTTTACAGTCAACTGAGGCATAGCATGAGTGGAGCCAATCCATGTCGAGAATGACATAAAAATCAGGTATCTCTAACTCCACAAGATTACCAGAAGTAACTTTCTAAGACTGTGATCGGGAAACTTTTGTATACCCTTATTACTATAATAAACTTTCCCACTGTGGTAGATACTGAGAAAAAATCTACTAACATTTTGGGACTAACAGCGAAGTCTACGGCAATATAAGAAGTCATAAAAGAAAGTGAAGCTTTCGGGTCTAACAAATCATATACATAAAGATAAAAAACTTACAACATCCGTAACTATATTAGGAGAACTTTTCTGATTATGCTGAGTTTGGAGAGAATACAGTCTATTCTGGCACTGCCCACTGGTGGAACTAGAGGTGGCACCCTCTTAAGTAAGGCGACCGGCTAGAGTTGATGAAAAATTGGACTTGCCCTGTTAGCGCGAATCTTTTCCCTTTTGAGAAATCATTAGACACTCCTTGATCCCGTGGCATGGATTTCCACACCCAAAGCACACATCACTGCCTGCTCTACATTTTCCTGATGATTCCTACCACACTTTCTACATATTGGATTAGTACGACTACTATTTACACAGCCCTGGGCCTTAGAGCCTGGTGCTCTATCCCTACTATCCTGCCTGAACTTAGGCACTGGCTGAAGATGGGGATGGAGCTGAAAATTTCTGGCGGAACTGAGAGCAGTTACCGCCTTCTGACTTTGGCTGTGAGAAGTTGAAGCTACCTATTCTTGCCTTCTTATTCTCTATTTCCTCTCATTAAGCTTTTCCTCCTTAATCTGGTGAGCATGAACCATAAGCCTAGAAAGGTCCATATCCTTAATCAGCATGGAGGTCCTACACTCCTCGACTACACTATTAGATACACCAGATACAAACTTACTCATCCATGACCTTGAGTTAGCCACCATAGTAGGAGCATACCTCGCCAACTGAGTGAACTTGAACGAGTACTCCTTCATACTCATTCTACCCTGCTTCAAGTTAATAAACTCCTAAACCTTATCTTCCCTCAACACTAGCGGGAAAAATCGATCCAAGATAGCCGTGGAAAACTCCTCCCACTCAATAGGCCCTGCATCAACATCCTTATCTTCCTTCCACTGCTTGAACCAGGTGTGAGATTCTCCCTGCAATTGATATGCATCTAAGTCTTCACTCTCACTAGAAGTGACACCTATAATATCTGTCACTTTCTGCACAGCATCCAAAAACTTCTACGGATCCTCCTCAGACTTGGATCCAGAAACGAAGAGGGATTCATCCGAGTAAAATCTAAAATTCTAGCTGCAGTTGTATTTAACATTGGATTAGCTGGAGCAACAACTTGCTGGTTTTTATGGGTAGATACAGAGTGGGCCAAGGCTGTGAAAGCTGCCCTGAACTCAGCGTGAGAAACATAGTCATTCAGGGGATCTTGCTGAACAGGTGGTACGGGTTGATCCCCATTTCTTCTTCCGTTATTTCGCTTGGGAGGCATTGTTTGTAAAAAAATGAAGGACCAGTTAGAAAAAAAGGAATTCAATTTCATGCTCTTTCGCATGACATGAACACTGAAGGAAATGAAATTTTCCTAAAATGTCTCGTAGCCTCTTGCTTAAATGAGTGGTGCACTTTACATCCATGCACAAGACTTTACTCAATGGGACTTTCAGACTCCCTAGGACACTTTAAAACCTTAGGCTCTAATACCAAGTTGTGTCACGACCCAAGGCTACCCTCTAGTCACGACACGGTGCTTAAGGCCACAAATGACTCTAAGCTAACCCATGTACTAGTACCTACTAAGAGCACTAATAAAATGGATACTGAAATAACATGTACGGAAGCTAATGAAATATGACCCAAAATGGAATACTGGTGTGAATATAAATAACATGTCTGAAAGACAACTAATAATATCTGAAAGATAAACGAACTGTCTGAATATCTACTTTGAACATCTGAAAGCCTCTAACATAAGGAGTTGATGGGACAGGCCCCCAACTAACTCCGACTAGCTGACATAAAAGTAACTACTGTAAATGAATGAAATAAAAATATCATCCTCGATGGATGAGGACTCGCCACTGCTACTGGGAGAATGCTAATCTGTCTAAGGATGCTCAGTGAACTGCGTTCTGAACCTATGTTATAAGACAACATAGCACAGAAAAAGGTATGTGATCAGTACTTTGAATGTACTGGTACGTGAGGCAAGGACTACTGAAATGCATGTGAAATCTGAATATAGATGCATGAACATGTAAAACTGAAAATGAAATACCAAGTATAGTATATACTAACATGATCTGAATAACTGTTATCTGAATAACGAAAATAACCTATAAAACTGACTGAATAAATACTAAAATTTTTCTACTTGGTTAAGCAAACCTGAATTGAAATAAATTGAGCAATTTCTAAAACTATGGGAGCTATCGTGTAACCGAAATAAACCCTGTGAGCTATCATGGAGTCCAACGTATGACCCACGTTGAGAAAGGTTGTTCTATCCTTGCCATCAGAGTAGAACCTGAACTGGAGTGATCACTAAACTGAGCCCATATTGAGAAATGGGAAACTCTTTGTGGCGTGACCCCTAAACCTGTGGTGGCACGTAGTATCTAGGAAGTAGGTTGCGCTGAACCCACACTTTTCTCTTGGTGCTAAATCCTACTCCTAACCGAAAGACACTAAAATATTAACTGATGTATACACTGATAATTGATTTACAAATAACGTATTTTAAAACTGACTGTGCATGCCTAATCTGAAGAAATCATGAATATGTAAAATTGATAATTTTAGATGAAATAATATTGGGTATAACAATAAAATCATGAGTTGACTGACTCATTACTTGAAAAGTCTGAAACGTAAGTAAGCATATAATTATCTGGTGTTCATAGCTTGTTAGCATTGAAATGAAGTCATAATTCAAATACTCAAACATGAGACATCTTAATAGTTTGATAAATTTCAAGAATGTAAACATGTGAATGAGTTAACCTTGGTAAAATATCATGTTTATATATTTTAAAGTATAATTTCAGAATTTGACACAGTATTGACTGAACATGACATAGTGTTTTGGAACTTCAAGTGTGTAAGTGCATGATTCTCATGGAGTAAAACTATTAACATAGATTGAATGTAAAACTAATGATAAACATAGATAAATTTCATAATTTACACTAAACTTGATCATAATTAGAGTAAAATACATACTTGAACCAAAAAGAGGGTTTTTGGGCTCAATGGGTGAAAGGAACCCATTGATGAATACCCCACATACCTGAAGTAGAAGCTTTGGGAAAATCCTTGAAATAACCCTAATTGCTCGAGGAATAAGAAAAAATCATCCCTCTTGACTCTCTTTGGTGAAATTAAGGATTATGTCGTGATTTTTTGGGTCTTTAATACACCCCTTGTGAAGCCAAAACAACATGTGTTTGGATTTTAAGAGAGTGGGAAAAGACATAAAGACCCTTGGAAAAACGTGCAGAAAAACATACCCCTAGTCGTTACGACTCAGCTTGCGATTCGTAATGACTGGTTACGACTCATGGTCTAAGTCGTAGCCTGGGATTCTGGGTACATTCTAGTTTGACTACGAGTTGCCACCTAACTATTCGTTATGACTGATTATGAGTCGTAGGATGGAGTCGTAGTTAGAAGATAAGTCCTTGGGTGACACACTGGTCAGGTTATGGGTCCATGCAAAGACTCGTAATATCTGATTACAAGTTGTATGCTGGACTCGTAACCACTGGAGAGGGTTCTTGTCCATACACAATGATGTAACTATGAGTCCCTCTATACGAATCATAGTCACTGACTACAAGTTGTGTTGAGGAATCGTAGTCACCAGGCTCAAGGCGAAGAGATTCACTATAGTGGTTATGACTCATTCGTGATGACTCGTCACGAGTGATAACGATTTATTACCTTGCGTCATAACATAACAGTCTTTCCAGGCTCTCAATTAAGAATTTCTACTACTTCTTGCCATGGCCTCGGAATGAGACGAGGCTTGATGTATTGGAAAGCTAACCTCATGGGTTATTTCTTGGGAGGTTTAGAAATGAAACTCAGGATATTACACGTTTTCTCTGTTGGTTTGAACCTTGCGTCATAAATGAGTGGCCTCATTTGATTAAGAATATCCCTCCTTATCCAATATGTAGTAAACAATTTTGGATATGATGTTCACAAAATCCTCCATATGATTCAATCTAATCAAAATATGCCTATTTCAAAGTAGATCAATTTTGCAATCCCCTTTAATATTGCATTATTTGGAAATTTTAATATGTCAATCATTTAATGTTGGCCATTCATATGAAATTTTTTTAATAGTAGCATATTGGATATTCTCAATAATATTTATCTTGTTCACTTCCTCCTCCGTTCACGTAACTCTAGAACCCCTCCTACATATTTGAGTTGCTTTATCACAATAGACGTCCCCATATCTGCACTCTTAATGGGCTTTTCTGCATTGACTAGGACTTACCACCTAACTATTCATCATGATTGATTACGAGTCGTAGGATGGAGTCGTAGTTAGAAGCTGAGGCCGTGGGTCACACACTGGTTAGGTTACGGGTCCATGCAATGACTCGCAATGTCTGGTTACGAGTCATATGCTGGACTCGTAACCACTGGAGAGGGTTTTTGTCGACACACATTGATGTGACTATGAGTCCCTCTATAGACTCGTAGGCACTGATTACGAGTCATGTTGAGGAATCGTAGTCACTAGGTTTAAGGCAAAGGGATTCACTATAGTGGTTACGACTCACTCACGACGACTCGTCATGAGTGATAACGATTTGTTACCCTGAGTCGTAACCATGGCAGTATTTCCAGGCTCTCAAGTAAGAATTTTCACTACTTCTAGTCATGGCCTCGGAATGAGACGAGGCTTGATGCATTGGAAATCTAACCTCATGGGCTATTTCTTGGGAGGTTTAGAACACGTTTCCTCTATTGGTTTGAACCTTGCGTCATAAATGAGTAGCCTCATTTGATAAGAATATCCCTCCTTAGCCAATATGTAGTAAACCGTCTGGGATATGATATTCACAAAATCCTCGATACGACTCAATCTAATCAACACATGCCTATTTCAAAGTAGATCAATTTTGCAATCCTCTTTAATATTGCTATTTGGAAATTTGAATACGTAAATCATTTAATGTTGGTCATTCATATGAGTTTTTTTCTATAATAGTATATTGGAGATTCTCAATAATATTCATTTTTTTCACTTCCTTCCATGTGAATCTAGAACCCCTCTTACATATTTGAGCTGCTTTATCGTAATAGACGTCCCCATATTTACACTCAATGGGATTTTCCTTAATAAGATCAACATATTTAACCTTGCCTGTGTTATCCTCTGTTGTCTCCACTACATTAATTACGTCGCTAGTAAAATCCATAGGCAATTGAAGGCACAATAGACAAACTAGTGGTATGAGATTTTGGGTTATATAGTCTAGAAAAACTACATTCTGATGTTATAGAAATAATCTGGTTAACCTTAGAAGAAGGCTCACCAGTGGCCATGAACGATGACCAGACGAAGCTAGGGTTTAGAGGAAGGTTCATGAGAGAGAAATTGCCCTAGGGTCTTTTTCCCTTAAATTAAGAGTATTTTCATTAATATTAATTTTAGCATATTAAAAAAATAAACATAATAAGTATCTAAATGAGCAAAAAAAAAGTGAAAAAATAGGAAGCTCTCGGCATACTATTAGACTCACTTTCTAGCATGCACTTAAGCTTCCATGGTCAAGAGAGGAAGACCCAGAAAGATGGTTGATAACACCTGAG
The DNA here is from genome assembly GCF_002878395.1 of Capsicum annuum. Lineage (NCBI taxonomy): Eukaryota > Viridiplantae > Streptophyta > Magnoliopsida > Solanales > Solanaceae > Capsicum > Capsicum annuum. The sequence goes on from NC_061121.1 coordinate 213,432,452, forward strand.
CGAAGATGAGTGTTGTGGTTTTACTTTCCAATTGAGGAGATGGGGAAATGAGGACTTCAACCCAGACTAAGGTATTCAATGAAGTTGTTTCGGTATAAAGAATTTTCCAGATCTAAGGGGAATCGAGCATGAAAGAAATTAACTCTGAGGAAGACACCAACAATAGCTTCAAGTTTTGCACATAGAGCTATTGTGATTGGAGGTGCTGGATCTACAAGTAAATTTGGGTCAGTGAACCAAAAAAATCACTGTGACGGGTAAGGGGACTTAAATGTGGAGGTTCAAACTAATGAAACTAAGAGTAAACAAATGGTGCCTTGGTCTAACTTTTTATGCAAAGTCGAGTAATTAGCAATGGTCTAACCTTGTAATTTGTAGCCCCAATTTTTGAGGGAAAGTATATGGTGGTATTGGATGTGGATGAAGTTAGAAAACAAAAGATAAACTGAAACGATGCACTAGTGGTCTATGTTATGGGAGAAGCACCTAGTTTCACTTATATGAAGAACTATACAGCTCGCTATTGGAACAATGTAGCTGGACCATAGTTTTATTACCATGATGAGGGTTTCAACATTGTAAAATTTTAGAATGCCAGAGATAAAGATAAAATTTTATATCCAGATCTTTACACCATTAATAGCATGTTGCTTATTCTGAAAATATGATCTCTGGAGTTTGACTTTCAGTAAGATTTTCCTCAAACTATGCCACTTAGGGTAAGATTTCCAAACTTAACATTGAATTGTTGGGGGCCTATCACACTTAGTCGAATTGATCATAGGCTAAGCATCCTTTTGCGCGTGAATGTACAATTAACATCCAAGGTTGTCTTATGCTACGGTTCTCATAGACATGGATTATATACAAAACTACCAAGGAAGATTGTGATCATTGATATCACCATAAAAGCTTTTCTATAGAGAGTTGAGTATGATTGACAACCTCAATTTTGCAAGAAGTATGGCATAAATGGGCATGAATATGCAGTAGAAGTGAAGAAGAGACCCCAAGCTAAAGAAATTATGGGCAAAAAAGGGTAAGAAAGCAGATTATGATGAAATAGATTGGGAAGTAAATGGAAATCAACAAGAGGGAGATAAGTGGAACAACGGCTCGTAGTTCTCATACGCCAGATAACAAAAAATGCAAGACACCTAAAACGAATTAATAAATTAGGAAAATCCTCAATATACACCAAGGAATCAGGAAGCATGACAGACTAGTAGTGTATATAAAGGGCCATTTATATATGCTAATTCGGTGAAGGAAGGGACATGTTCAAGTGTGCTAGTTCAGACACCAAAGCTAATTACTATGAATGTTTTTTCCCTACTAGCTGAGGATTTGAAGAGAATACAAGTGGTTGGGGACAAAACTAATTTGGATGCATATTCTAATTTGGAATGTGAGAGGTCTTAATAATCCCTTCAAAATAAAAGGAGGTGAGGAACTATTTGATTTAAAATAAAGTTAATTTTGTTGGTAAAGGGGAAACTAAAGTCAAGGAAGATAAAGCATATCATCTTATAGAAAAAATAGCTAAAGGATGAAGATTCTGCCAATAATTATTCACAAGTTTCCAATGGGAGAATATGACTTATCTAGAAGTTGGATGAGGTGCAGGTTCAAGTTCTAGAAATTTATGACCTATTTATTCTCTGTCAGCTTACAAACAGAAAATCTTACTTTTAATTGTCACATAGCAGTGGTGTACGGAAAGCACAAAGGTGAAGAAAGAAAGATTTATGGGAAGGAATAAACTGGGTATGTAGTAAGATTAACACCCTTTGGTGCATTTGTGTAGACTTTAACACTCATTTGTTTAAGTAGTAAGATTAACACCCTTGGTGCATTTGTGGAGACTTTAACACTCTTTTATTCAGTGAGGACAGGGTGAAAAGACAACCACTCTCACCCTTCGAGACTAGTGATTTTTATCAACTAGTGGACACTTTAAACCTGACTGACATGAAAGCAAATGGTAGAGTTATGACTTGGACAAATTGCTATGTGTCGAGTAGGATTAATAGAGCTCTATGCAACTCTAGGTGGAACCTCACATATGGTATGACTGTAGCTGGCTTTAAAGAAAAGGGTTTCTCAGACCATACCCTATTCATGTAGTGATAGCTACAAATCAAGCAAGAAATAGGAGGCCTTTTAGGTTCTCGAATATCCTACTAATTAATGAAAGATTTTTTAACAAAGTGGAGAAAGTTTGGGGTCAACCAGTTAAAGAGAGAGTTATGTATACAATATGGCAGAAACACCTTGGATGTAAAGAACCCCTAAATGAACTATTAAAAATTGAAATAGAAAGCTTAAAATGAAATCAAGGTGCCTATGGATAATCTAAAAGCTATCCAACACCATATTACAGATGATCGGGATGAGACTTTATTGAATTAGGAGAAAGAAACTTTTCAGATTTTGACTAAATGGTCTGATATTGAGGAGAAAGTTCTAAAACAAAAATCAAAAGTACATTGAATGAATGTTGAGGATGGGCCCAAAAATATTTTTTTTAACCCACATGAAAGCCAGAGATGGTACGAACAACATTTCTACATTAAAGGATGAACAAGGCTGAATACTAGTGAACCATGATAAGATTGAGCAAGAGATAATATCTTCTTATAAGAAACTGGTAGGTTCAGCAACACAAAAATTATCTGGGATTGATGTAACCATCATGAGACAAGGGTCAAGCTTGACTACATACCAACAAAGGGAGATGCTAACAGAAGTAACACCTCAGGAGATCCAGAATGTTTTGTTTGCAATTGACAGTAACATACCACCAAGGATAGATAGGTATAATGCCTACTTTTTTAAGAAGGCATGGGGCATTATTAAAGGCAATGTGATCAAGGCAGTGCAAGATTACTTCTAGGAATGTAGAATGCTCAGGTTGTTGATAACACAGTGGTAACTCTGGTTCCAAAGATTACACACCCTATTACTATAAAAGACTTCAGACCTATAGCTTGTTGTTCTATATTATATAAAATTGTTTCAAAGATCTTGTCAGGTAAACTTAAGAAGGTCATTGATAGGGTGGTGGGTAGAAGTCAGTCTGTATTTATTCAAGAGAGGTTTATAGCAAATAACAAATCTTTTAAGTCATGAACTAGTTGAAGGATACATAAGGAAGCAGGTGTTTCCTAGATGCATGATAAAAGTGATTTTATAAAAAGCTTACTATTTGGTGGAATGATGCTTCATTGAAAAAGTGTTGCGATAATTGGGATTTCCTTAACAAAAGTATATTTAGATTATGAATTGTAGTAATTCTGTGTATACTTTCTTAATAAATGGAGAACTTACCAATACAACACAGACTAGGAATGGACTTTGGCAGGGGGACTCTATGTCTCTGTACATATTTGTGTTGGTTATGGAATATCTGAATAAGTGTCTAGGAACTCTGAAGGATATTCCTACTATAATTTTCATCCTAAATACCAAAAACTAGGAATCACCTACCTGTGTTTGGCGAATGATCTTCTTATATATTCTAGGGGTGATACTAGCTCTGTGAAGTTGCTCAAGGATAGATTTGATCTTTTCTTGGCTGCCTCAAGTTTGGAAGCAAATTTATCCAAAAGTCTAATGTATCTTGGGGGAGTTAACAGAAATACCAAAGGGAAAATGCTGTAAGTATTGGGGTATGAACTTGGAGATTCACCTTTTAAGTATTTTGTATTTCCTTTATTAACTAGTAGAGCTACTATGGTCAATGCATGTCTTTGGTGGCAAAAATCACAGATAAGGTGACTTCTGGATAGAAAAGGGTTTGTCATATGCTGGACGAGTACAACTGATAAGGCAATTTTATTGGTCGCAACTATTCCTCCATCCACAAAATATTGTTACAACTCATTGAAGTAATGTGTCGAAGTTACTTTGGACAGGACAAGTAGTGGCTTTGGATAAGGTTTGTTTGCCGAAGGCTACAGGAGGGCTTGCTATAATTAAGAAAAAGGTGGTGGAATCAGATAGCTATTAGCAAGCTATTATGAGACCTTAGTCAAAGTAAAGAGAAACTTTGGATCTCTTGGGTTCGTCTTACTATATAAAGGGCCAAGACTTATTTAATATGGATATCCCAAATCAGGCTTCGTGGATGGTGCAAAACATTTTACATATGAGGAAGTACTGGCAGACTATAATAGTTAGTCCTAACCTGCTGAACAAAGGAAACTATCATATTCAGGTGGCTTGTAAAACTTTTGAGAGGATCTATCCCTATTGTACCTTGTAGAAACCTTGTAAGCCACTATGTTGCTAGGCCTTGAGATGTTTTTTTTCCTATGATTGACCCTGCTCGATATACTACAAATCCTAGATAAGATGATGAGTTGCAATAGAAGGTTGTTTGTACTTGTCAATGAACTATCAAATATAACCTTAGGTTAGGTGGAATAAGGGAGAGAGTTGTTTTGGTTTTCGAATTTCAATAGGCTTTTAGCCTCTTTCTTTATATAAATACACTTTGTGATTAATAAAAGTTCTCTAATGCCAAATAAATAAATAAATAAATGAGCTAACAATAATATCTAAATGGCAAAACTAAACCAAACATAATTATTAGGGGGTTGTTTGATTATTGGTTAGTGTTATATAGGTGTTAGTTACGTAGGAATTAGTTATACAGGAATTATTTATGTAGGTATTAGTTATGAAAGGATTAGTTATGTAAATATTAAAGTTATGTAGGAATTACAATACATGAATTAATTTCTTAATTTTTTTTCATAAATAAAGGGGTTTTCTTTCATTGTAATTGAACCCATTAAGAACCCCTCAAGACAAATAAGAATCACTCTCTCTTTTCATTCCATTCTTCTTCTCCTCTTTTTTTTTTTTATAACACGTTATCGGCATGAGATTCTACCATCCGAGTTTAAATAAATAAATGAGCTAACAATAATATCTAAATGGCAAAACTAGACCAAACATAATTATTAAGGGGTTGTTTGGTTATTGGTTAATTTATGCAAGTATTAGTTATGTAGGAATTAGTTATACATGTATTAGTTATGCACGAATTAGTTATGTAGGTATTAGTTATGCAAGGATTAGTTATGCAAATATTAGTTATGTAGATATTAAAGTTATATAGGAATTACAATACATGAATTAATTTATTATTGAATTTTGGTTTATTGTAAATTAATATACACTTACTAAACCAAAAAATTAATATACTGTTATAAATGTATTACCATATATAGTGAATGTCTATTTATGAAAAAGTTAGAAATCCCAACTTTTGGGACAAAGTTAATTTTTTCCTATAAATAAAAGAGTTTTCCTTCATTGTAATTGAACCCATTAAGAACCCCTCAAGAGAAATAAGAATCACTCTCTCTTTTTACTTCATTTTTCTTCTCCTCTCCGTTATATTTTATAACACATTATCAACATGAGATTCTACCATCTGAGTTTAATTTATAATACGAGATTACACGAGCCTCTCGTAAAAAATATAATCAATTAGTATTGGTCACATAATAGATCATTGGCTGCATATTTTGCTATTATCCATAGTCAATAATAAAATTCTCCTTCACTCAAGGCTGATCCACGTTGTTTTTACTTGGATATGAGGTAAGTTTTTTTCTCCTATCTTCTATTGAGTTCTCTTATTTTACTTTGAGAAAAAAAATATGAGGTGGGAAAAATTACTCCATTGGTAAAGTGGATTTATACAATAAAAAAATGGTTAGATTTCTCAATTCTATTACATACTTGTCAATATTTGCTACATATATCAATTATATTATATGATTGAGTTAAGTAAACATATGCTGGGTACGTTACATCTAACGAGAACCTGATAGGTTCAGGACTATTTCTCCCTTTAATTTATTCATGAAGAATAATACTATTAAAAGGTATGACGATGAATTTAAGTCTCATCTCATTAAGAGGGTAAGACATTGAGTTAGAATCCCGGTGCAATATGATTTATAGCCTAAGACGTTTTTATATGGAGATATTGAATTTTAATCTCAATGTACCATATTGATGATATAATGATTGCTAAAGCAAAATGATGTGTATTTGGTGAAAGTCATGAAACTTATTCTATTGAATATGCTCCATTCCTTATAGTGAATGTGCTAGCAATAAATCATATGTATGCCTCGATTTGCTCTTATACTAGCAATATCTGTAAAGAATCTATAAGCTATCAAATTTGACACGATTAAGACACGATTATATTCTATTTTTGAGAAATAAATTTTTTTAATTGTTCTAAATACTTATCCATACCTTGAGGGTGAATGTGACTGTATTAGTGAAGCTTATAATTTCGATCGTATCTTTAGTTGTGAAGATATCACAATCCACCTCTAAAAAAGATAGAATAATTGAAAGATTGAATATTTTCAAGTTACTATGATAAGAACTACGAATGTGAAAAGTTACCTATGCATGATGAGATCACATGTCATAATAAGCTAAAAGTTTATTGCTTATTGATACAAATTTCATGTCACAGTCAACAAGAAATTTACTAAAGTAAAAAAGCACATGTCATGATCAACTTAGAGTTTAATAGTATAAAAAATCATAATTTTACATGAACGATTATGACATCCCGAAAATGTGTATATTGAGTATTAGATATGTAATGAAGAATTAAAAGATTCATAAAAAATTATTTATGTTATTTACTCTCATGATAAGCTGATTGAATCTCTTAAATCTAGAAAGTATAAAAGGTGAATAAGAGCCTGTTTACCTATCATGTGATATATATAGCAAGATGCATCGATATAAGATGATCACATGTACACTTTTTGTCAACCTACAGTTTGACTTTCATAAAGTTGTTTGCTTAATAAAATTGAGTTAAGAGCATAATTTTCAGATTTTATAATCAAGACAATTCATCTTGATAATGTTGGCTTGACATTGAATACCTTCGATAAATAGCCGAATCATTGCTAATGAAAACAAAATTTCATGTGTTAGTCTAAGATATGATATACTGCATACAATAGCACTTGTATGCATTAGATCAATGGATTATTATTATTTCTTTCCTCCAATTGGTTCAAAGTCATGAACCAAATATTTTATCTAAAAATTTTTAATGTGCGATATATGATTATGGGTACAACATAATGCACAAAGATGGATTCTCTAAAGTAAAATGAGATGTATGTTAGTTTTCCTAACATGAAAGGAAGATAATAAACATCTAAGAAATATGTTGTGAATTATCATCAATATGATCCTCATTCAAAAGATAATTCAAGTTCAAATGCTAGGAGAATTTGCTGACCCAATATAAATCTCATATTTAGTTGTAAATGCTTCAAATTGAATGTCTCTGAAGGACAAAACCAACTATATATACGAAGCATGGTAGTTCAATCGGTTCTAAAATCAATAGTTCTTGAAAAAAATAAAGAGCAAATGATCATAATAGAGTCATTGTGTTCTTAAAGAGCCTTTTGACATAACACTTCATGAAACCTTATGAGATGTTCAAGTACCTGAAAAAATGAAGTAATCACATCTCAAAATATTATTTCACATTTCTAATCGATACAAAATGATATATCATCGACAATATTTTTGATACAATGTTAGCACAAATTATAAAAGATTAGGAGGATTTGAATACTAATTTATTTAAGCATGCTGATGTAGAAGTATTTATCAAGTGACATGAAAGAATACACCTTGATAAGCATAAAACAAATTTGATTTGCAGTCCAGACACTTGAAGATGTCACATATGAAATGCTGAAAATTGTCACTTGGCAAAATTTATATAAAGACTTTTTTTAGGATTCAAAATGTTTGATGCATATAAAAGTTTCTTGAAAACTTATTTATATCCTTATATTGCATAAATTTATTACTTGAAATCATTGGAACTCTTGGAGAGTTTTCAAAAGTAATAGATTATTTGTTGAAATGAAAAATATACTGAATTGGATTGGTAATGAAATACCATATCTTAGTGTAATTGATGCACTAATGTATCTTGCGAATACTACAAGACATTATATAGCCTTTTCGGTTAATTTATTAGTAAGATATAATTCAGCTCCTATTAGGAGACATTCGAATGGGATTAAACACCTATTACAATATCTAAAATGGAATAACAATATGGGCTTATTTTATTCTAAAAGTTGCAGTTTCGATCTTGTTGGCTATGCTGATGTTGGACACTTATCTAATCTGCATAATGTTCGGCCTAAAATAGGCTATGTGTTCATATGTGGGGGTACTGCCATATCTTGGAGATCTACAAAGCAGTCTATTGTAGCCACTTCATCGAACATGCTGAGATAATAACTATTCATGAAGCAAGTCGAGAGTGTGTGTGGTTGAGGTCCATGAAATATCTCATTCAAGAAAAATATGATTTGAAATGTGATAAGTACCCATAATTTTATATGAATATAATGCAACATGCATAACACAACTTAAGGAAGGATTCATAAAAGAAGATAGAATGAAGTACATTTTGACAAAAATAAATTATACATATGAGCTTCAAAAGATGGTGATATTAACGTGCACCAAATTCGTTTAGGTGACAATGTGACTAATTTATTCACCAAGTCTCCTCCAACTGTAACTTTCAAGAAGATGGTGCATAAGATCGGGATGCAAAGATTCAAGGATGTTCTCATTAGGGGGAAATTAATCCGCGTTATTCTCATTTTCCCTTACGAGGTCTTGTCCCACTGGGTTGTCCTTGGAAGATTTTTAATGAGGCAACACATATGTGTGTTATTAGAGATGCGTACTCTTTTTCCTTCTCTAGATTTCTTTTTGTTGAATTTTTTCTAGTAAGGTTTTAACGAGACACATTATCTATCAATTAGACATTCAAGGGGGAGTGTCAGAAATGTATTATCATATCTAGTGAATTTCTATTTATGAAAAAGTTAGAATAACTAAAAGGATTTTTCTTTATTGTAATAAACCCTCAAGAACTCCTCAAGTACAATAAAGAAGTCTCCTCTCTTTTCTTTCTATTCTTCTTGTTCTTAC
>NC_061121.1:213444487-213450032 GCF_002878395.1 Capsicum annuum
ATTGCATGGCGTTGGTATTGTGTTCATCCCGACTCGAGTCATCGATCGATCACTTTGAGTTAAAATGAGTTCTCATCAACTCAATATTAGGATAGTGATAATACCTAAGTTGATTTAGGTGGAACTAGGGATGAATGAATGAGGTCGTAGGGTTAACGATAAATCCAATCGAGTCTTTCCAATAGCATGACGTTAGTATTACGTTCGTCCCAACCCGAGTCGTCGATCGATCACTCTGAGTTGAAATGAGTTCTCATCAACTCAATGTTAGGATAGTGATAGTACCTAAGTTGATTTAGGTGGAACTAGACTATAAATCCAATCGAGTTTTTCCAATTGCATGGCGTTGGTATTGCGTTCATCTCGACTCGAGTAGTCGATCGATCACTCTGAGTTGAAATGAGTTCTCATCAACTCAATGTTAGGATAGTGATAGTACCTAAGTTGATTTAGGTGGAACTAGGGATGAATGAATGAGCTTACAGGGTCAACTACAAATCCAATCGAGTCTTTGCAGTTGCATGGCATTGGTATTGCGTTCATCCCGACCCGAGTCATCGATTGATCACTCTGATTTAAAATGAGTTCTCATCAACTCAATGTAAGGATAGTGATAGTACCTAAGTTGATTTAAGTGAAACTAGGGATGAATGAATGAGCTCGTAGGGTCAACTACAAAACCAATCGAGTCTTTGCAATTGTATGGCGTTGGTATTGCGTTCATCCTGACCTGAGTCTTCGACCGATCACTCTGAGTTGAAATGAGTTCTCATCAAATCAATGTTTTAAAAACTATATCTTTTAAAATTTTTAAAATTAATTAAGATCAATTCGGACCAAATTAGCAATTTTAAAACTTGTCATTCTTTTCCAAAATTACAAATCAACCCATACAAATCATCCATTTGCGCGAAAAACTTTTCATTTCAAATCTTAATTTCTCACTCTTCTCTCTCTCTCTCTCGGGGTCTCCTCTCCCTCTCAATAATATAAATAATAACTACTCAACATATTGCTCAACCCTTCAAAACAAGTCAATTTTCTTCCCATTTACGACTACATATAGTTGTTTTTTTCGACTTCATTCCCGCTTGTATCTGTTGTTTTCTCTGTCTTTGCATGTAACAGAGTTTGAGAAGAGTTCTACATTTGTTCTTTATTCTAAAAAATAGGATTTTTTAGTTAATGATGAAAAAAAGACTTTTAGTTGTATTATCTTCGAGAATGGGTTAACAATTTTGAATTTTGATGCTAAAAAAGTAGAAAGCACCCGAGAAAACCCTAGTTTTTCTCTCAGTATTTTTTTGACTATCATGGTATTGTTGGATGGTGTTTGTGGTGTTGTTGGTGGCTGTTGTTGGTAGTGTTGGTATTAGTGTTTTTTGGCGGTGGTATCGGTGGTCTTGGTGTTGGTATTGGTGGCATTGGTGGTGGTCTTGGTGGCATTGGTTGTGGTGGTGGTGGTCCATTTGTTGCAACGGGGGAAAGATCTGTTGGGAGATATTAAATAGGTCTTCAAACAGATTCCCCATCTGTTCCAATTGATGGGTTATCCGTTGGAGTATTTTCTTGTAATGTGGCGTAGAATAGTTTATTGAAATTTGTCCACCTGTTGCAACAAGTGGAATATCTGTTGGGAGATATTAAATAGGTCTTCAAACAGATTCGGGTTCCCCATCTGTTTCAACTGATGGGTTATTTGTTGGAGTATTTTTTTTGGTTATGTGGTAAAAATAATTTATTGAAATTTATCTCACCTTTTTTTAAAAAATTATGCAGACACAAATGCAATGTATTTTTTATTTTTCTTTTATTTATAGTTAAAATATGTCTCCCAAAAGAAAAGAAAAGAAACCGAAAGTGAAGAAAGTGGATCAACTTTCGATCACCAAACAAAAAAGGCTAGAGTATAGATAGATTCGGAGGAAGTTCCAAAACAATCTCAGTCAGGGCAAAATGAAGCCGAGGAAAGTGACAACTCCTCCTCACCAATGGGGCGTGAAATAATATCAAAATTCCAGCATGATTCTGTCAAAACCATTAGTATTGACAAGTTTTGAGTTGCGATGCCAATGAATAACCCTAAAGCAGTATTTGGTGATCTTTTACTTAAATGTCAGTTGGAGAAACCTTTTGACGAACTTAGGAGTATTATGAAGAAGGAAAACATGGATGAACTTTTTAAGAAGAGCCGCTTTGCACACTTTCTTGAGCTGTCTGGGCCCCACTCTCTCCATTTCTCAATGATCATGGTATATGGCTTTCTCAAGCACAAGATCATTTATACGGGGGATGATGAAGGTCCGAAGGAGGGCAAAAAAAAGATAGATGAAGTCTGGATCAACTACTGTGACATGCCGATTTATTTTAGATTGAAACAGTTTGCCATTGTGATGGGCTTAAGATGTGATAGTCCAGAAGAACCTCCCATCAAGAAAACACTCCACAAAGGGTCCAACAAACGCAAGGTAAAAAAAGATGGGTTGTTGGGCATTGTTGGACCTAGCTACAAAGTGGAGAATTTGATGGCGGATCTCAAGAATAAAGACATACCAAAACACTACAGGGAGAAATTGTGCTTCGTTTGGTTTGTCCATTCCGTTTTATTGGCAAGAGACGTCAGGAAAGTCATAAAACGTGATTTGTTGGCGCTTGCTGATGATTTTGGGAAATTCAACAATTACCCTGGGGATACGACAGCTAATAATTGACTATCAAATATTAACGAAGATGATGTCTTTAACCCTTCGGATGATCCAGTACGTCTTCTTTCAACTAAAATAATTTTCCTCAAAGAAAGATATTGAAACAGATGTTCCATCTTTTGCGATAGATGGGTTGTCTGTTGCAACAGATTACCCATCAACTACAACTGGTGCAACAGATGAGTAATCTGTTGTGACTGACGATCCATATTTTGCAACAGATTAACTATATGTTGCTTTGGTCTCTGAACCCTACTCAATATATTACCCATCTACTGCAAATTATGCAACAGATGGGTAATCTGATGCAACATATTATCAATCTATTTCAACGTACATATTAGTTGTTGCGGTAGTTAGATCGTCTGTTACATAAGTTGGCTGTGTTAACATAACCCGAGCCCTATGTAACCCAACTGACTGCAAATTATTATTATATGATTTAAATTCCTCCTATTTTTTATAGGTTGTGTATCCTTGGATCGTGCCTACCATTGATGAGCTGGGAATGACTTCTTTCTTACTCTGGGTCTTGTTGATACAAAAAAAGACCCAACAATGGAGTTAATAAAGAAGAAATTAGATGGAGCAACATCCATAAGAATAGCAGTTAGGCAAGGTCAGTCTAATGTTGAAGCTCTTCACGACCAAACTCAAACTGCAACAGATCTGGGTGCTTCTTCTGAGGGTATTGCTGGTGGAGTTATTTATGATGGTGGCAGTCATCTTGTTGCTGCTTCTACTGCAGTCGTGATTATGAGCATGTTGGTGCTCAACAAAAAATAAATATGTTTGAAAATACCCCTTGCACAGGTCCTCCCTCTCACCCCTACACCGGTCCCTCCTACTTTTACAGTGGTCCCTCTCATCCCTCCTCACCCTGATGTTCTCATTGCAAATGTAAAGTATGTAAGGACAGAGAGGATAACCTCCTCAACAAGCTAGAGGCTATTGCTGAAGCTACCAAGGAATTAAAATCTAGGAGGGGTGTCATACCATCCAACGAGGTGAGGAATTCATGCACTCCTACAGTGGAGGTTAGAAGAAAGAGAAGAAAAATTAGACAAATTCTCTCCACTCTAAAATCAGCAAAAATTGCAACTCTCCCCGCTCCAATAGTTGTTGAAGTTTAGGGTCCGCCGAAGAAGGTGGACATATTTGTGGCGCTTGGCAAAGAGAAGAAGAAGGAACTGGAAGAATTCATCAAGATGAAGGCTCAAAAAGAATACACCATGAATTCATTTGCCGCCAAAGACTTCTCGAATATGAAAAATATGTGCGTGTGGTACGAGGACAGAGTAATTTTACGTTTGCTAACCTACCCTTCCAATCTACTCCATAAAGAAAAATCTACGCAACAGATGTGTAATCTGTTGCAAAAACTTGGTATTCTGTTGTAACATAATACACATCTGTTGCATAAGTTGCGTTGGCTGGATAATCTGTGAACTGATTCAGAGAACTCTCTGCATCGGATTCTTTCGACTGTCTTTTTATTCTTTACAATTACTAACCTATTTAAAAATTATTTTCTTATACCATAGTATATTGATGAAATTCTCTACCTCATGAGGGACAGGTAATTAGCATACCTAGATGCTTATGATGCTGCCGATAGGATAATGGACCTCAACTTCTATAACAATTTCAAGGATAGGGATGCTAAAATCTGTAAGATAGCTGATTCCGGTGGTCTGGGATTTGATCAGTTAGTTTCTACGTTTCAATGGGATGAAGAAGCGATTAAATATGTTAGAAGGAAGAGGCAATATCCATACGGCAAGAGCTAGACCAAGGCAAAGAGAATCCTTGCAGTCATGAACGTGAATGTCACACATTTTCTCACTGTTGAGATACTACTATACGAGGTAAAGATTAAGGTTTATGGCTGTAACTTACCTGTCTTCAGCGAGAAGACGTTTTTAACCCACATGCAGCCACTCTTGAAGTTGTTGCCCAAGTTGTTGACGCAGAGTAAGCTGATGGATTATTTGCAGGCTGAAGTCTTGGCGAAGGAATCATGGGATTTTGAAGGTTGAAATAAGAACATCCATCTCCTAAGAAATACAACTGGTGCAGCGTGTAGGCCATACTTGCTTGCATACATCGAGTGTTTGCTGACCGGCACATAAATAACCGGTGTGTACGACACCATTATGAGAAAGATGTAATGGGTCTGGGCATATGGGGTACTAACTAAATGGTTGGAGCCTGTGTATAAAAAAGAACATGTACAAAGACAGAGACGAACACGATAACAAATTTTCATTTCAAGCCAATTCACTTTACATGTAGTGGCAATAATTTTTATGTCTGGCCAAGTTAAATTTTTATAATGCAATAGATTTTATATCTGTTGTAATAGATATAGTACCTGTTCTGACAAATTGATTATCTGTTGGAATAGGTTGGTCATCTGTTGCGTTATGTAGATGTTTCCAGTCTGTCTGTCACAATAGATTTATGATCTGTTGCAATATATAACTTATCTGTTGCAATTGATCGGTAATATGTTGGAGCAAATAAAAAAAGTAGGAAAAATGTTTATATAATTTCCAGCAGATGACCTACATGTTGCATCTCATGTTGCAACATATGTCTAAATTTGTCTGATGCCGTCTATTGCAGCAGATGTATTATCTGTTGGGATATTTGAATCTAGTACTTTATTTCAATTAACATGTTCAAAACTAAGAATTAATTATATTCATAGACACAATAAAATAAATCAAAGCCTTCGGAAATTACATGAAATAACTCAACAAATAATTGAAATATAAAAAAAAATCATTATGGGTACAAACGATCTACTCTATAAATAAATCAACAAGTTAAACCAA
>NC_061121.1:213450132-213452704 GCF_002878395.1 Capsicum annuum
TGGGCATATGGGGTACTAACTAAATGGTTGGAGCCTGTGTATAAAAAAGAACATGTACAAAGACAGAGACGAACACGATAACAAATTTTCATTTCAAGCTAATTCACTTTACATGTAGTGGCAATAATTTTTATGTCTGACCAAGTTAAATTTTTATAATGCAATAGATTTTATATCTGTTGTAATAGATATAGTACCTGTTCTGACAAATTGATTATCTGTTGGAATAGGTTGGTCATCTGTTGCGTTATGCAGATGTTTCCAGTCTGTCTGTCACAATAGATTTATGATCTGTTGCAATATATAACTTATCTGTTGCAATTGATCGGTAATATGTTGGAGCAAATAAAAAAAGTAGGAAAAATGTTTATATAATTTCCAGCAGATGACCTACATGTTGCATCTCATGTTGCAACATATGTCTAAATTTGTCTGATGCCGTCTATTGCAGCAGATGTATTATCTGTTGGGATATTTGAATCTAGTACTTTATTTCAATTAACATGTTCAAAACTAAGAATTAATTATATTCATAGACACAATAAAATAAATCAAAGCCTTCAGAAATTACATGAAATAACTCAACAAATAATTGAAATATAAAAAAAAATCATTATGGGTACAAACGATCTACTCTATAAATAAATCAACAAGTTAAACCAAGGAGGATAGGTTATTACATTGACGGACTCAAGCTATAAAGATCTAATCAATATGGACAAGTTGTTTTTCATCCGGTGTTACGAAATTCGGCTTTGGTCGTCGTGGATCTTTAACGTCGGTTACGTACGGCTTCTGAGCTTTTCCTTCTCCATATTTCCATAAAAGAGCAACATATCTTTTGCGGAGTAATCTGGCATCAAGTCCATCATTTGGTACTTGTAATCCATCGCTCAAATACTCGGCATAGGCGGCAATAAAAGTACCGCAATCCTTGCATTATAAAAAAATAGATAATCCATATCTTGCAGTTCATGCAAGCATTGTGAAATTTGTGAAATAAAACTAAATCATGACACTTAAACTTACAGGATACCAATGGTTTGTTGAGCGAATCCGTCAACATATTGTACATCAAATGGATTAGCCATTTTATTCCGGTATGCTTCAATCGTCGACTAATCAGTACGAACCTTTTGGTCCAAAAAGTCACTCATATCAAGGTAAGTAGGCAATATTTTAGCCAGCTATTGTATCTCAGACGACGGTCCGAAATGTCTCCTTTGCGACATCAAGTCATAAACTCGGATGCGCCTCTCTTTTAGAACGACGACAGCCAACACCTAATGAAATTCATCACCACAATTAATTGAGATGTACACTTCGTCGACGAAATGCCAAGATAAGCTAGCCGGAATGCTAAAACCTTTGATGGTGTTGATTAAGCATTTCGAGAAACTTTCGGCTGCTGTTGACAATACCTATCACAGGCATTATTGATGTAAACTTTGTACAAACAATCACCTGTGTGTATCTGTATTGTTCTTGTGTTTGCAACTTGGCCTTCTTTCGGAGGTAGTAAAAAATGACATCTATGTGCTGCACATATTATCAAACATTTCGAATTACGTGATGAAAAAATCAATACGCAGATGCAATTAAATAAAGTATTAATTAATAGTCGTATGTATGGCATTTAAACCTTATCACTCCAACAAGTTTGGGGCTGTGACATCAAATAAAACCAATTCTTCATTCTGGAATATGCAACAACAAAATTGAATATATCAAAACCAAGACTTGATTTATTCACTTTGTAACGCTCGTCATTTTAGTTTCTATATGATAATTTATATGTGTTAATGTCAGGTTCTTACAACAAGAATTATATAAACCAATATCTATAAAATTGATTTATGTACCTGCTGGCATGATGCTTTAACAGCCCACCAATAATTCATTCTGAATAGTCGTTGATCAACTGTGTTAGTTTTTTTGGAGCCTCGTCTGAGATGTTGAACCCTTCAAATGGGTAATTCTTCTGTTCTCCCAAACTGACAGGCTCCAATTTTTCTTCATCTTTGGAAGTAGTTGATGGATTATCAACTGTGATATTATGCTCTTCGACAATAGCTGTGACATCTACCTGGAAGGCCAGAATTGTCAATGCTAAGTAGAGATATACAACAGATTTTCCATCTGTTGCAACAGATGAGTCTTATGTTGCATCAGATGGATTATCTGTTGGGACAAATTCGAACAGGTAAATCAGAGCACTACGATAATTTCGAATAGATGACCCATCAGTTGCAACATAAGACTCATCTGTTGAAACAGATAACGAATTTGATGCAACAGGTTAGACAACAGTTGCAACAGATGTATATATCTATTTGACAATTTTCAGCAGATGTATCGTCTGTTGAAATAGATATGTGCATGTTTATTTTTTAGAACAGATGATGTATATTCACCTTCTTCAGCTCATGCTGCTCTTCTGTGGCCCTTGCATACTGAAAATCGGTGCAAGACAAAGACAGAGGCATTGCAATCTTTCTTTTTTTAATGATTGATGATGCCTTGGAAGTGTCTTTCCTTCTCCTCTTAGCCGCCTTGATCTCTAGTGGAGTGT
>NC_061121.1:213455704-213481383 GCF_002878395.1 Capsicum annuum
TATATATATATATATATATATATATATATATATATATTGTAGAGTATATATATATATTGTAGAGTATATATATATATTATACTATTATAGTGTATGTTTTATTTAAAGTAGTACGTATAGTCATATATAATTATATATTGAATGGTACGTATATATGTGTAATTGTTTATATATTTTTTTAAAAATATATGTTGTATATTGGAGTGTATATTGTGTATATTGGATTTTTTATTTTTTTTAAATGGGTTTGACCGATTTTTAATCGGATTTTGGTGGATTTGACCGAGTTGGGTTAAGTGGGTCGGGTTAGGGTGGGTTTTAATTTTTTTACTGTTGGGCCCAGCCCGACCCATCTAGCGCCAAAACCGACCCTCAACCCGGTTAAAATAGAAGGGCCGATTCCGGGTTGGCCCGGCTCGGCCCATTTGACACCCATACTCGCAAGCAGTGAACACAAAATTATAGGCCATGAATTTGAGTGTGTTAAAGATGGAAAGATAGTTTGAGAAGAAATAAATTAGAATGAAATGGACTAAGATGTGAGTCATAATTCAATCTACTCTAATTTTTGTAAACTTTTAACTGCTCTAAGTTCGTTTACAATTTTTTTAGCACCTTACAGAATTATCTTTCATTATTATGACTATATACAACATATTAAATATTTTTAAAAAAATCTTTTGAATTTTTTTTGATAAGATTTCTTATAAATCAATTTGAGCTAGAAATAAGTCCAAATTTTGATGTACTGCCTGAAATGAATTGAGTTGAAATGCTCTTAGTTAATAAATAGGAAAATTAATACTCGATTCAAACTTAAATAGATTAAATAAATATGATTTCATAGATTAATTTTGCTCCCTCTGCCCAAAATCAAATGGAGAGAAAAAATAAAAAGGGATATATTATTAAGAGTCACGCATCAAAATATGAATAGACAATTAATCTCTTTATATGAACTTAACAATCCTTCCATTTAGAGTTAACATTTGAGATTAAATTAAGTTCAAGATTCATTTCTTTACATAATATCAGAGTAAAATACATTTAAATCTTTGTTCATAAATCCACATATCATATTGTACATACTTCAGTTAACAATTTGATTGTGTGAGGAGTGCTACGAATCTTCTCATATAAATTTGGACAATTCTCTCCTCATAAATTAATTTTTAGAGTTGAGTAAAAATTTAAAATTCATTTAGGATTCGAAAATCATTTATATGTTATGTATGAAGAAAAAAGCAACACAAAATTTGAAGTTGGTGATCTCTGGAGTCGAGAAAATGATTCATTTTTATGATTGGTAAGGGGTTTATTGACGAAAGACTACTTTTTAATATTATGAAAAGTAGTATAAGATGTCCTTTTTTTAATAAATTATATTAATGGAGTACTTTTGAATACTATAAGACTACTCTTTTAATATATTATAAATTCATTGGTCAAATATCTTTGATTTTCAATGCCAATTTTCTTAGACCGACAGTTTGTGTTGAACCAAAGCTGAAACCTTATCTTTTCCACGTATTTATGGATGGAACAAGATTCAAGTTAAAAGAAAATAGTTGAATTTGTCAGTGGTTTACAGGAAATAGTCTTCAATTTTTATTTTTGATATTTTATGTAATGTATACCCTATATAATAAAGAGAACAAATTTTATTGGTTACTCTCCTTTTGAATTACTTGTCACTTATTTTAGAATTGAATTTTTATTTATTATTTTTGACAAGAAAATATAATTTTTTTTATTTAATCTTTAATATTAATTGCTTATTCTCGAAACTAATTTCAAGACATAATAATAAACATCAATTAATAGGATAATTATAATAAAATAATTGTGTTATTAATGGGTATATCATATGCCAAGTCAAATATAACAAGTAAAAATAAATGGGAGAAATAATATTTTATCGAAGATCTTTATTTTACATATAAAATATCTAAAAAAAATTATTTTTTTCAATTCATTTTATAAGTGGGTAAGAAATTTTAATTCCTTAATATTTAACAACGGGTTGAGCATAAAGATAATGTGTCATGTGACCTTCATTAAAATGTCAGTGGGGATCGAGTGCCCATTTTAAACAATCTTGACAGGGAGAGGTAACAACAAGGATATTTTAGTAGGAAATAGTATAATGGGAGGTAAAATCAATCTTTACTTTCGTATTTTTTCGAACTTGTTTCGTAAGACGCTTTTGAGAGGAAGTGTTTATGGTAAACAATCTTTTCACCTCTCACATTAAGATCATATTGAGTAAGGTGTTTTTTTTTTTTTTTTCAATTTGTATAACATTTTTTAATCAGTTTTTGAGAAAAGACACTTTTCGATATTTAATAACTATTTAACTTTAACTATTTAATTTCTATAATTTGTTTTGAATCATAATTTTTTAAAGGACTTTTCATTTTTAAACTCAATATCAAGTCAAACAATACTTTTACTTAAATTGAGAGGGATGGTATAAAAGCCTAAACACAATATAAAAAAGAGAAAATACATCGAATCACCTCTAAACTTGTGGCGAAAACTTACTTTCGACCCTAAATTTGTATGACAATTATTTACCCCCCTTAACAACTTTTAACTGGATTTATTTCACCCTTCTAAATCCTATCCTAATTCAAGACTTGGTAGTGTTGGACACGCACGTTTTAGATTCGTCCACGTCATTTAATGAATTCATTTACTAAAACCCAACCCAACCCTTACTAAACCTGACCCAACCCTAATAAACCCGATCCGTTCATTAAAACCTGACCCAACCCTAACAAATACCCCTAATTCCCTCACTCAACGACATTTCTCTCACTTCAGCAGCCAAAAATCGCGTATTTAGGTTAATTTTCAACTCTATTTCACCTAAAATCAGAAGATCTACAACTCGATTAGGGTTGTAAATATATATCCACTCGTGAATTTTACTTTATTCAATTTGGTGATCCAATTTGTATCACTATATCCTTCAATTACCATTGGATATTTATTATAATGCAAAGCACAGTCTTAAGTGTATTTACGATACCCCAAAATATTTTGCATTGCCATCCAATGATGTTTATTGAGATTACTCATGTATTGACTCAATTTACTAATAGCACGTGCTATGTACGGTCGTGTACAGTTCATGATATACATTAAACATCCCAACACTCTTGCGTAGTCCAACAGTGAGTCACTTTCACCTTCATTCTTTTCAAGTGCAAAGCTAACGTCTAATGGAGTCCTGGCAATACCGAAATTCAAATACTTGAACTTGTCAAGTACCTTTTCAATGTAATGAGACTGTGACAACGCCAACTCATGTGGAATTTTATGGATTCTTATTCCTAAAATCACATCTGCAACTCCAAGGTTTTTCATGTCAAACTTGTTCTTAAGCATTTATTTCGTAACATTTATGTCAGAAATGTCTCTATTGATGATCAACATATCATCAACATACAAACAAACAATGACCTTGTGATTTGTAGTGTTTTTAATGTAAACATATTTATCACATTCATTTATGTTAACACATTTATCACATTTGTTTATCTTAAACCCGTTTGCCAACATGGTTTGGTCAAACTTTGTATGCCACTGTTTGGGCGCTTGTTTTAGTCCATAAAGTGACTTAACAAGTTTGCACATCTTTTTTCTTTACCAGAAACCACAAAACCCTCCAGTTGTTCCATGTAAATTTCTTCCTCCAATTCTCCATTTAGGAATGTTGTTTTTACATTCATTTGATGGATTTCAAGACCATATACCCCAGCCAAGGCAACTAACATCTGAATTGATGTTATCCTTGTGATAGGAAAGTATATATCAAAATAATCAAAGCCTTCCTTCTGTTGAAGCCTTTTACTGCACGTCTTGCCTTGTACTTGTCATTAGTATAATCCACTTTCATTTATCTTTTGAAGATCCATTTAAAACCTAAAGGTTTATTTTCTGTAGGAAGATCAACCAACTCCCAAGTATGGTAGCTCAATATTGAATCAATCTCACTATTGACTACCTATTTCCAAAGAGATGAGTCTGAAGACAACATCGCTTCTTTAAATATTTAAGGCTCATTTTCTAGGAAAAATGTTACAAAGTCCAATCTAAATAAAGTTGACGTTCTTTGATGTTTATTACATCTTGGATTCTCGTTATTATGTACATTCTCCCTTGGTTCATCTCGAGGTCATTTAGACCCTCCACTAGACTATTTTATACGGATAAATGTGTTCAAGGAACCCAGTATTATCTTATTCAATTATCATGTTTTCATTGATATCCGGGTGTTCGAATTTATGAACCAAAAACCAATATGCTATACTATTTTTAGCATATACTATGAACATGCAGTCCACAGTTATAGGTCCTATCTTCACCCTGTTAGGCATAGTAACTTGGACTTTCTCTAGACACCCTTACATTTTAAAATATTTCAAGTTGAGTTTCCTTTTTCATATGAAATTGATAGTATCTTACTATGGGGCACTCTATTGAGTATTCGGTTAGTTGTAAGGATAGCTTCCCCCCAAAATTTTTGCGGTAAACCTGAACTTATAAGTAAGACATTCATTATTTTCCTTATGGTTTAGTTCTTTCTTTCGACAATTCCATTATATTGAGGTGAATACGGGGCAGTAATTTGATGGACAATTCCATTCTACACACATATTTCCGCAAAAGGAGATTTATATTCTCCACCCCTATCACTTCTTATTATTTTGATCATTTTCTCTAACTAATTTTCAACTTCTGTTTGATATTACCTAAACGCATATATTGCTTCATCCTTACTTTTTAGTAAATAGACACAACAGTACCTAGTGCAATCCTCAATAAAAGTTATAAAATTCTTTTTCCCACCACGAGTTGGTGTTGACTTTATATCACAAATATTTGTATAGACTAAGTCTAAGGGATTGGAATTCCTTTCAACGAACTTATATGGATTCTTAGCATACTTTAATTCCGCATAAGTTAGATATTTTGATTTATTGCACTCAAAGTTTGGCAAAATTTCTAAGTTAATCAGTTTTCATAAGGTATTGTAATTGACATATCCTAAATGACTATGCCACAAATTATTTGACTCTAGCAAGTAAGAAGAAGCCTCGGCTTTCTTCATTTTAACAACCATTACATCAAGTTTGAAAAGGCCTTCATTGAGGTAGCTCTTTCCTACATACATTTTATTCTTGCTTATTATAACTTTCTCCGAGACAAATACACACTTAAATCTATTTTTAACGAGAAGTGTTGTCGACACTAAGTTCTTCCTAATATAGGAACATGGAGAACATTGTTAAGAGTCAACACCTTGTTGGAAGTTGTTTTTAGGGATATCTTCCCACTTTCTTCAACTTTGGTTGTTGTATTATTTTCCATGAAGATCACTTCTTTGGGATCAATGGTATCGTATAAAGCAAAAGTTTTTTTGTCCACACAAACATGTCTAGTGGCTCCTGTATCAAACCATCATTCATTTGGATATCCAACTAGACTGCTTTCAGAAATCATAGAACGTATATTTTCAATCTTTACAGTCGTTTCCAACATTTTTTTATCTGATCTCTTGTTTTGTTCTTATTCAGAACTTGACCATTTAGAGCTTTGTGGCCAACATCACTACCAACGTAGCAACTGCCTTTGAACATTTTCTCATTCTGCTCTTTCTCTTGTCTAAAAGACTTCTTCATCTTCTTATTATTTGGAGCATTATCCTAAACAGGATTTGCAACCATCATTGGTGATTCTCATTCAACTCATTATCCTTGTCTATTTTGGAATGACTCACATGATCTTTCATACCAGACAATTAATTTTCAATCATTAATTTTTTCTAGAATATGAGGATTTATACTTGTGAACATTTGCATTTCAAGTTTTGCCAGCCAAAATGACATCATTTGCTTTCATTCTTTGAAGTTTACACCAAAATATTTTTCTGATTTCTCTGTCGTTTTCATTGCTATACCAATATCTGAACGACTTAATGACGCAACATTGGTTGCCGTTTTTATATCTTCAAATCACCAACCGAATGAACTTTGAAACTTGATGAAGTTTTTCTGACTTCAAATCAGAATCAAATTCAAATGGAGAAAAACACCACGGGTTTTAAACTCCAGAAACCAATACATAAATTTTAATGAATCAATGAAGTTTTTATATTCTTCAAACCGAATTTTCATACTGATTTCTCGATGAAGTTTTTATATTCTTCTAACCGAGGGAGTAGAAATCAAAAGATTTTAGTCTCCACAAAGTCAGATCTAATACAGATTAATCAAATATTTTATTTATAAATGGCGATAGAAAAAATTCCTTCACCAAACAAGCACAAAAATAAATATTTTTACAATTTTCTTAAAATTGTTGATTTTTTTCGATCTTGATAAAATCTATATTTTCCAACAATAACTTTAAAACACATGTTCAAATTAACAAATGAAGAATCAAATAAAGTTTAAACTCTATATTTACAACTTTAAACTTTTGACAATAAGTTCAACTCAACTTATGAACATCAACAAATTGAAGTTCAAACTACTTTCTGAAAAATAGCAAAACCAAATGTTAAGAACTTTAACACAAGTTCAACCAACTTATGAGCTATCAAAATGAAGTTTCAAGAACTTCAAACAAAAGTTTAAAAAGTTGAAGAACTATCAATACGAAGTACAAACTATTTACTGAGAAATAGTAAACCAAACAATACAAATTAGTATAAATTCCTTAAGATTATTATTTCGGCGGGTACAAAATCTGTATGTTTTTTATACAAACTTCAAACTAAGTTCAAGAATAATTTTTCAAGAACTACAATGAAGTTCAATACCTTCAAACACAAGTTCAAATGAATAATCAAATGAACCATCAAATGAAGTGTCGATCAACTACTAAGAAATGAAGATGAAGCAGAAATTTAAGAACTAAGTCCACCTACTTCACGGTATGTCCTTAAAAAATTTATTTTCTAAAGTACCCGAGGTTATGGAATCTTTCCCCCAGGATAAAATGGTTCACTTTTTGAAAGTAGCGGTACCTCAAACTTTCAAAAACTTCGAATACACTCAACAGTTTGATGATCACACGAGAGTTTTTAAGATTAAGGAGAAAAGAAATCCATGACACAACACCGATGCAAGATAAAGAGGGCAAGAGCTGTTGGGGAATGATCACGGTCGCTGCTATAGAAACTCCAACAGACCTACAATATGGATATATTCCAAGAAGGAGATATAATAAGTGTAGTAGCAGTACAACCACATGTACTGGAAGGTATCAAGGTCCGATCAAGATTAGAAACAAATAATAATAATAGCAAATGGAAAGAAGCCATAACTTTTAGTAAAGTTCTGGTTACTAAAGACCGTTTATATATGCATTACTATCAACACTAAGTCTCTCTGTGACCTACTTGTCATTTAAAATTTTTGTATTTTTATCCTTAATAATTCGCTCCACCCTATATTGTTATTTCATTTTATACAACCAAGTTTCTAACCTAGTTCGGATAACTCTACTGGGTTTACTATATCAATACTTGAATTTATTGGTGGCAATCTGATTTCTTATTATTAAATCCTTATATAGTGAAGCAAATCAAATCATGTAGTTTTAGGTACCTATACTCGCGACATATTCCTTCAAGACTAACTGGCAGAATCCAACCATCAAATAAATTATAGTTTTTCATAATTCAGATAATCATAATGCATGAATAAAAACGTACACACAATACATATGAGGAATGAATGCATGCAACATGTACAAATTCTCTTTCACTTCTTAACTCATTACCATTATCATCAACAACATCAACATCATGAAATATTATCATACTTATCATCAACAACATCAACATCATGAACATCATGATGTAACATCATACACATCATCATCAATATCAATATCAATATCAATACCATCGACGACATAGACATCATGAGATCAATATTATCATCATCTCATCATTAATGAGACATGAATGGGTATGAAATGTAGTTACAATCACAAACACTGCCCAAAAGCAATTACTTAATTCAATCATAAGCATATGTACAAATCCACATAGACTGCCACACCTCTTTCACCTATACTAATCTCTATAATATCACATCATTCTTATCCTTTTTACCACTTTTTCTCGATTGATTGAGGATTCATTTATAATATATATGTGCATACCTCTTATGATTATACTAACGTAATGCTTTCAAGCTCAGATATAATTACTTGAATAACAATGTTTACTCCTCAAGTCCTTCCGTCTATTTACATTTTTTAGTCTTCCTCGCCCTCTTAATAATATTTACAAACCAAACGCTACCTCTCAATTCACCTTACTAACATATCCTCTATGTCATACTTATACCTTATTAACATTCTCAATACGATAATTTGTTACGAGAAAAACTAAAAATATCCAAATGCAATCTGAGTTCGTTACCTTTTCTCCCATTTTATCATATTCAACCTTAGCTTTACTCATAAACACCAACAATTATTCAATGAATCCTAATTCATACACGATTTGACTAGATATATACGTGAGTATCATAATAGATTTTCTCAACAACCATCTTCTCTAATATGCATGGCTAACCAGATTATTATTAGTTTCATCCATCCAAACCCCATGTCCGAAGGCCTAGGACATGAAATCCCCCGACATAACTATCAAAATTACATGCACCTAGTCCCAGTATACTATAATTTAATCATAACCTACCTTGCGGATAAAACATGTTGTTATTAAGAGAAAAGAGTAATCTAGCACATACTAAGCATCTTTCCATGTCGGATTTCCATCAAGTATGCCTCCAAACTGCCCTTATGAAGCCAGGGCTTTAAAATCTCATGACTATGAAAGTGGGGTTTATCCAGGGTGTTTTTGGAGAAACAACGACCTAAAAGGTTGACCAAGAAAGGATTTTTAAAATAACTCGGGCTGGCAGGTTTCTGCTGCAATAATAAGTTGTAGGCCAACCTAATTTTTTTCAATTCTTAGCCCAATTATTCTGGGCCATATTTTCCTCCAGTAAATAAACTATCTCAGGTCCAGTAAGAGTATTTTATTCATTATAAAAATTTCTTGAGGCATTTTTACATATAACGATACTTTGGTTCATTAGATTGTATATCAATTTATCCATCATTTGTCTTCGAAAGCTCACTGGGTAAGGGTCAAAGATTTTAGACACAACTTGTAAAGGACTTCGGCCTATGTTATGACGAAGGGAGGACAACTCTAATTCCCGCTAGCTCGATCACCTACTCGGTTTATGCTAACGATAAAATTTCATTCTAACTATCTTAAACCTTAATAGGTACTAACACTATTCCACCTTTTATTTGCCATACTTACCAAGTCATGGAATAAAATTATGAAAGTATTTGTGTGACAATTATTTAAAATACCTGAATATCATATCGTACCACAATGCAGGAAAAATTCGAGACAACACAGATACTCGAAGACTATATCATTGTGGTGGTTGATTTACCACTACTGCGATAAACGTACCACAACAGCGGTTCGCGACAGTTCAAATAAGAATTTTTTTAATTTTTATTATCTTTACTCCCCACTCTAAAACTCTCTGATACAATCACCTTCCAGGCTCAGTTTTGAGTAATTACTCATCTTTACTACTTTATCTAAGTATTTATCATTTTAGAATCATAGGAACCTATTAGAAATCAAAAATTTTAATTGAGTTTTGGGTGAAACTTTAAATTTTGAATTATGGTGGTGTTCTTGTAAGAAATGGTGGTTATTTTAGATTTTTCTTAAGTTTACAAAGCTTCTACAATATTCTGGGCATAAGAGGTACGTAGTTCATGGAGGATGTTCGGCCATAAAGGGGTGGAAGGTGAGGGGTTATCTTTATTTATAATTTTTGGTGATTAGAGTGTGAACTTGAGTATTATACACTTTCATTTCAGAGAAGAAAGGTTTATACGAACTTCACCAATCATGATCTACCCTAAAATCTCAAAGTACGTAAAAAAAAGTCTGAAATAGGAGGGGAAATTAAAAGGTTGGAGATGATAAAACTACTCCAACAGTAACTTTTCTACTACAGCAGTAAGTAAATGCCGCATTGGTTAATTAACTATTGCGGCAGTACCGACTGTATCCTAGATTTTTATTTTCTTATAGTTTTCGAATCTTTGACCCCCCCCCCATTCTGTAGTTCCCTATTTAGGTTTCTAACTTTGAAATTGCAATGTTTGTAGGACTATTATGGACCACCAATCATACTATTGAAGATTTTTCAACACTGCTAGCCGCGATTACTATGAGGAAGACTTGCATAATAGAGGTTTTCTCAAGATAGAGGAATTATGATGAGAGACACGGAGGATGAGTTATTAGACTTTCATAATTAACTTATGATATTTAGGTGGAAGATTTTGATGAAGTCCATCCAACAATGCAACTTGAAATAGTTGAAAATTCTATGTCATACTCTCAATTGTGGAATGGTCTGTTACCCTCCCTACTATTTGCATTAGGGGGAAAGAATGTCTCGGTTGATGTAACCACTATTAATAATGCCTTTGGGGTTCTAAACCACTTAAATGTTTCTTTTGAAGATAAGATTCGAGGGTTGAATTTAAAGTGGGCAACCTAAGTCTTAGTGCCGGAGGATCGAGCTTATGATGTAAAGTGGTCCAACTTCAAGGGAATTAAGAGCTTGTATTTGTCAATTGAGGCTAGGATGTGGTTGTAGCTAGTATCCCGTAAGATCCCTTATTTGAGAAATTTTTTGGATGCAGCATTTCATTAGGCTATAGTGGTGGCGGGTTCTCTTGCGAGGATTGAGCTCAATGTGAAATACAGATTGTGGATGAGTGAACACACTCTATACTAGAGAAAGGTTGGCGAAGGATGTTTTCATATCATTCTAGATTATGATGTTATGTCATAGGGGTGCCCAAGGGTATTTATGATACTCAGAATATGTGTGATGGGTCATACAACCAACCCACTGAGGGGAAGGGACATACATGTAAAAAGCAATAAGAAGAGAAAGATGGGGGATTAAGGTAAGAGTAGTTGGGATGGTGAGAGATAAGGAGTCGGGTATCACTTATAATCAGACTTATACACCTCTCAGTGGTTGAGAGGCAGACTTTACCGCTGTATGATGTTATTTGAAGAGGACTCAGTTGCCTCCACCTAAGTTGTATATTTTGAGCTCTACTGTCTCATCAAGCTCCTTTGAGCCTATGATGAGCTTCAAAGAAAGCTAAATCAGAAGAAGAAAAGTGTCGCTCATGAAACCACATGCCAGTGAGGATGTGGAAAGCGGTGCAGGTGATGTTGAAATGCACCCCTCCTACCAAAATCTCCCAAAATAGACAAAGAAGGACACTGAGGAATTTTTATTTCTTAGCGGGATAGAGGAGGAGAGTTTGGATGTTTCAAGCCTTTGAGATGACTCCACTATCAAGATATCCCCTCTGTTTTTATATTTTATTTGCTAAGTGGATTTGGCTTGCCCCCATTTTAGGCTTTTAACAAACAATCACTCTTTTTAATTTTTTTTGTCTATTGCTATCACACTTCAATAATAATCATTTTAGCTTACCTTGCATATTAGAAAGGATTTCTAACTTTAACTATTGTGAGTATAGGGTTGCTTTTGCAATAACTGCAAAATCACAAAATAGGTAAAGAATTTTTGGTAGCTTACTGTCATAAATCACTGTAGCAGTAAACGTTCTATTGCAGTATTGTCACTATTATAGTAAAACTAATGTTGTCATGGTACCTTTTAGTGGCTCTGCTATTTTATTTTCTAACCAGTCTGAGGCTCTGTTTCTATAAAATACTCTACCCCAAACACTTCTGCCGTTTATTTTCCTCTTGCCTACATAAAACTTCAACTCGAATACTCATTTTATCATTATGTTCTATTACGAACGTGATTTAAATTCACAATTTCAGCGAGTATAACACTATCCTTCCTCTCTGCTCACCCAGTTAGCTACTCCAAAATATTTTCCCTTGCCCTAAAATAATTAGGCACCTAGGTAGTTCGTCAGAATTCAAATAGAAATTAAGAAACTCTCTAAATCACAGAGATTTGAGACATATCTCAAGTCATGAAAATGAAGATAAACCTTGAGATTACACCTGATCCCAACGATGCCAGGATCCTTTAGCCACATATATATCGAATCATTACACATCAGAAACATTCACGCTTGAGAGTTTTAACCACTGCATAGTAAGTCGCCATATACTACACTTAGCATAAGCCATATAACACATTCCTACACATTATTACTTACAACAAATACTTCACACAACATCAAACAAAACACAACAAATTAACTTTATATATTTTTTTATTGATCTCTACTAGTTGGAATGTCTTGTTCCAACATCTCAAACGTTAAAAGATAATGATTGAGGTCAACTAGTCCCAGTTATGATGGTTGAGATACTAATTAAAATCAACTAGATATTAATTGAACTCAATACAATAAGACAATATTGAGATAATACAATAGAAGAGAAGAAAGTGAAATAGTTTTCTAAATGTCTTATAGCCTCCTACAGATTTGATGTGGACGTTAATACACTAATCCAAAAGAATTTACTTGACATTTGCTCTTATACTGAAAGATTAATAATATGGAATCTGATACCATCTTGTCACAATTCAAGTTGTGGATCGTGCAGGCACCTATCTAACACTATCCTGGATAGGAGAACCCATACTATCCAATCATTCAAGTCATGTGAAAGTTTAAAGCAGTTTTAATTCAAACTCTTTAAATTCAATTGATACCTAGTAATTGTTTTCAATACATTTAAAAAGTAAAACAGATACAAAAAATAATTAAAAGTGAATTCCCAGAAACTAGACTAAATTAGTACAAAATCACTAGACAAGGAGTAGAAAAATTCATGACACAATATTCATGCAAGATAGAGAGGGCAGGAATTGTTAGAGAAGGATCATTGTCACTGCTATAGAAGCTCCAACTGACCTGCAACATGGCTATAACCTTGAAAAGAGATATAGTAAGTATAGTATCAGTATAATCACAAATACTGAAAAGTATCATCGACTGATCAAGATTAAAAAAATAAAATAATAATAACAAACAGTGAGAAGCCATGACTTTTAGTAAAATTCTAGTAACTAAAGCCCGTTTACACAACATTACTATCAACTTTTAGTCTCTCTGTAACCTTCTTGTCATTTAACATATTTGTATATCTTTTTTCTTAATAATTCGTTCCACCCAATATTGTTATTTTATTTTATACAATTCTATTTCTAACCTAGTTTGAACAACTAAACCGTGTTCACTATATCAATACTGGGACTATTGATGGCAGTTGGGTTCCTTATTATTTAATCCCTACATAAAGTAGCAAATTAATAAGGCCAAAGTCATCGATAGACACTCAAACTTGTTGCCAAAATTCACTTAGACACCTAAACTAAGGCTTGTTCCTATCAAGCCCCTAAACCCCCCATATTTTGTTTCAATTGGGCATTTTTTGCCTACATGGCACTGCGCGTGCAATGCACTTGCTGTAGGAGCGTGAGGAATTTTTTTTTTACTAAATTACAAATTAAAATGTGTCAAGTGGCACTGAGGGGGCCCAAAAATATTAATTAGAAAATTTATATTTAAATTATTTATTAGTATAATTTTTAATTATTATAATTTCTTAATTCTTTTTAAAAAAAAGCACCCCACCCCCCATGTCACCTTATTCACAACACCCCACCACACCACACCCCACCAACTACGTCTTCAACCCCACCCCACCCCCTATTTCATCTTATTCACAGCACCTCCTCCCACTCCGCGTCATCTTCTCCATCCCCAACCCTGTTGTCATCTTCAACCCTCCCCGCATCAAACATAACATAATCACAGTAGAACACGAACCATTATATTACTGTAAAAATGAAAATCATGAAAATGCTTATGATATTAATGGTGGTTGTAATTTTATTTTACAAAAATTGTCAAATTTCAAAATCAAAGGTGAACGAAGAAATTTCAAAATTTCTGGGACTAGATCTATCAAACGACGGACCGAAAATCAATTCCGATGAAAATTTCGTCGAAAAAAGCTCGAAAAAGGACCAAATCTCTCACCAATTCACTATTCCGATCGTCCGCTTCCCATTTTTCAGTCCATTTTTGATCTTGTTCTCCCTGTTTTTGGCCTTCTCTGATCTGCTTTCCCTCTCCCGATATCCCACTCTCTATTTTTTTTACTGTGTGCGTGTGTGTACTTTTTTCGGTGTGAATCAGTAGTGTGTGTGCGTATAGAATCGTGAAGAAGCTCCCCTACTGTGTGTGTGAAAATCTGTGTATTCTCTAAAGTATAAGGAGGTTGGAGAAGAAGATGAAGGGCGTGGAGGTAGGGGTGGTTTTTTTTTTATAAAAAAAAAACTACTATAATTCTTTTTAAATTATAATTTAATTAGTTATAAAAAAAATTAAATTATTTTTGGATTTAATGCCATGTGTCACCTTTTAATTCGTCATTTTTTCCACGTCATCGCGTGTGTGTTGCACACACTTCAGATTTTGGCTGATAGACAAAAAAAGGCTCAATTGAAACAAAATTCGAGGGGTTTAGGGCCCGAACAGGCCTTAGTTTAGGTGTCTAAGTGAATGTTGGCAACAAGTTTGAGTTCTTATCGATGACTTTATAGTTTTAGATACCTATTCTCACGACATATTTCTCGGGACTGACTAGTAGGACCCAGCTATCAAACATAATTATAGTTTTTCATAATTCAGATAATCACAATGCATGAATAGGAACTGTAAACACAATGCATCTGAGAAATGAATCTATGTAACATGCGCAACTTCTCTTTCCATTATCAACTCATCACTATCATCATGAACAACATTAATATCATGAACATCATGATACAACATCATACTCATCATCAACATCATGAATATCATGATGTAGCATCATACTCGTCATCGTCAATATCAACATTAATACCATCAGTATCATGAACATCATGAGCTCATTATCATCATCATTATCTCAACATCAACAATATCATAAATGAATATGGAATGCAGTCACAATCACAAACAGTACCCCAAATCAATTAAGTGCACGATCATAAACATATGTACAAACCCTGAGGGACTACCATACCTCATTCACTTGTTCTGATTCCCACAATATCATGTCGCTATTAACCTTTTTGCCTTTTTTTTCTCAATTGACTTAGGATTTATTTATAATATGTATGTGCGTACTTCTTATGCTTATACTCACATGACTCATTCTAGTTCACATGTAATTACTTAAATAACAATGTCCACTCTTCAAATCTTGATGCCTATTCGCACTCGTAAGCCATTCCCGCCCTTTTAATAATATTTACAAACCAAACACTACCACTCAAGTCACCCTACTAACGTAGTTTCGACGTCCTATTAAGCCTTATTAAAATTTTCAATATGACAATTAGTTATCGAGATAACTAAGAATAGCCCAATGCAACCATAGTTCCTTACTTTTCCGCCCCTTTTATCGTATTCAACCCCTGCTAGACTCATAAGCACCTACATTTGTTCAATGGATCCCAGTCCTCACACGATTCAACTAAATATCTACGTAAGTATCACACTAGCTGGTCACACGACCATTTTCTATAATACTCAAGCCTAACCTGATTATTATTAGTTTTATCCATCCAAACGCCATGCAATCTCCCTACATTACTATCAAAATTACATGCATGTAGCCCCAGTCTATTACAATTTAATCATAACAACGAAACATGCTGCTATTGAGAGGAGAGAGTTATCATGCACGTGCCAAGCGTCTTTCCATGTTGGGTTGTCGTTGGATGTGCCTCGAAACTGCCTTAATGAAGTTAGGCCGTTGAAATCTCATATGAGAGAGAGATTTATCCAGGGTCTTTTAAGGGGAAAAAGACGACCTAGAAGAGTTGAACAAGAAAAGGTTTTTAAAATAACTCGAACTGCCTGTTGTGGTAAGCAGCAGATCGACACAATTCCTTTTTTTTTAAATTCTTGACCCAATTATGTTGAGCCTCATTTTTTCCTACAAAATAAATTCCCTCAGCTCCATTCGGAGAATTTTATTCGCCGTAAAAAAATTTCGAGGTGTTTTCACACGTAGCAACGTTTTGAGTCGTTACATGTAAATATCTTTTCCAGTTCTTTCCTTTTTTCCTTTTGTATTTAATTTTCCTGTTTTTGTCTTCTACTTGGCCAAGAATTTTTTAAAAAGTTCATTAAATAGAAAGGAAAAGAGAAAAAAATGAAAGTTAAAAATGGCACATTTCCAGTTAAGTACATAAAACAGTGAAAAAAAAAGGTTAAATACATTAAAACTGCAGATTGCAACTAGGATTTTCAAAGATTTTTCCTTTGAAGACAAGAGGAATTTTACGGGAGGGGATGAACCTAGTCCTGCATGCATTAATTTTGAGTATTTTTATTTTTACTTTATTCTAAATGTTGCTGTAGTTTCTTCTAGAAGGTCTAATTATTAGCTTATTAGAAACTAGTGAATATCCCCGCACTTCGTGCGGCTACAATACCGAAATATTATTGAATTCATATCTTGATTTTTGTAAAATGTATTTTATCTTTCATAATTAAATACATTATGTTTCTTGAATGAACAATTACAACATATTAATAACCTATTCACACAAAATAGCGGTAAAAACCTTAAATAAAATTCAACGTCATTGCACACCTATTTAATGGTAAGTATAAATTTGAATGTTCGTTACATATTTTACATTATTTTAACTTCAAAGCTCAAACGAACAATGTTCCAAACTATCGGCAAAGTCTCGTTGGATTAAAATTTTGAACACTACATATTTTACATTTTTTTAACTTCAAAGCTCAGAACGACCAATGTTCCAAATTATCGGCAAAGTCTCGTTGGATTAAAATTTTGAACACTAAATTCTTAAGTTGAATTTAGAACAACAAAATATGTATAGTAATAAAGAAATATAAACGCCATCAATGTAAAAATATGACTTAAGGTAGACAGCATCCATCTCTCAACCCATAAGTTGGTTAAGTTAAATAATTGATTAGTAACTAAAAGGTTCAATCTTGTTTTCAAGAAAAATATCTAATTCTTCAAATAAATTAGCTTGAATCATTAAAAAGAGAAGTAATTTCAAGATGCCGACTGAAAAATTTGATGAAGAAAGGAATGACAACATCAGGCAAAATTAAATCAACATTCAAAATTGGACAAAAAGAAAAATAATATCTACGGTCGCTTGCTACGTCTGATCCATCCTATAGAGCTCATATGAAATGTCTCTATATTTTCTCTTTCTTCGTTTGCTGCAAAAATTTATGAAGCAATATAATAACATAAGTTATTAAAAAGGACAAATAAAAAACCAAGTTTGAACTACACTTGAAAAATTCAAAAGTTGATTTGAAAATTTTAAGCAAATCAAATAATAAAATTTTGTTGAAGGATACAATTGGGCTATTCATATTCAGTGTTTGACAACATACACTATTAAGTGTAAAAGAGTAAATGATTAAGAGGAACAAATAAAGAAAGATGTAATTTCTGCAACGATGGAAGCATCACCGGTAAATTCAACAAATCATAGAGCGACCAGTTATACAAGTACAGAGCGACCAGTAATAGTGATTTCCTAACTACCCATAAGAGGAAATACTATTATTATATACCATAAATGACACGTATGGTAGCAAATTCAGCTCCACACAGATGAATGCCAGATAAATATCAATTGCATAATGCCTCTCCACAAAATGTAAAAAACCACATAATTAATCACAACAATACCTTGCCAACATATTCCCTTCTGGAAAGGACCTCTGGAGCAATTTAAGTTGGAGTCCCAACAGTTGATTTTGGCCTTGAATGCAACAGGGACGACTACAATTGCAGGACAAAACTATGAGCATATTGAAATTTCTATGGGCATAATTTAGGTCTATATCTACAAAACAGCAAAACACATCAACTTTTGAGTATCCAAAATCACATATCTTCAAGCATGGAGCTGCACTTCCATCAAGAAGGGTATTCTCTAGTTTCAGATGTCTATGACATATTTACTTCAAAGACAATGGAAGTTTGATGAGGGATGAGGACAAAGGGCATCCCGGTGCACTAAAACTACTGCTATGCATGGTGTTTGGCAAAGAGCCCCACTACAAGGGTGTATTGTACGCAGCCTTACCTTGCATTTCTGTCAGAGGCTGTTTCTAAGGCTTGAACCTGTGACCTCCTGGTCACATGGCAACAACTTTACCAGTGACTCCAAGTTTGATGAGGGATGAGGACTAACTCTCTTAAATTAAAAGATGGCATTTTTTATGTTCACAATTAAAAGAAAAATCATCTGTAAATTCTTATAAGTTCATCACCAGGTTGTGACAGTAGTGGACTCCTAAAATAAGCTGCTGAAGAAAGTATCTAGCTTGAAATAATAGTCGCAAGAGCCAAATGAGAGAGGGATTAAAGAAAGGGAATCAAGGCTCCTAAGATCCATGAGTGTGGCCTTATAAAATTACATATTTCGTTCATCACAATTTGTTATCCTTCATAATCCTTTTTACACCAGAAGCTTATGCGAGACTGATTATTGACATAGTTAAAAATTTTAACTATACTCGTCTTCACTGAACCTTCCTGCATTGCAGACGCGCTCAAACAGTTCTCCACCAGCTGCATATTCCATGACAATAGCAAGATGAGTTGGAGTCGATACCACCTACATCTCACAAAACAAATGAACAACAGATTAGGCCAGTTATTCCTTAACTTATCCTTTACATTTTCAAAAGAAAGCAACATGAAAACAAAAAGACATTGCAAAATAGTGAATTATATGAACACGCTTACCTCCTTGAAACAAATTATGTTCGGATGTCGAAGTCTTGCTACATTCTCATCAATCTACAACAAAAGTGGCATAACTCAAATCTATGGAAACCTTATATAATATTGCATATGAAAAAGAAACCGGGGAACCTAGTTAATTAAAGAGTGTTTAACCAATAATTAGGGAAAAGCACAATAAACAATACAAAACAATGAGCATCAGACATTTAAAACAATTAGAAGATGTCAGATTAGTGACAAAAGACAGTAATTATGCAAACCTTGTGTCCTCTCTCAATGTATTTCATAGCCACAGGCTCTTTTGTCTCCTTGTACCTCATGAGCCTGGTAACACCAAAATTCTCAGACCCTATATCCTTCACAAGCTCGTATCTTTCCATATTCTTATCCTTCAAAAAATCCTATATATAACAAAATCCACCAAACTTGAGAAGCTACAGGCTCCAATGTAAGAGAAGAACTTTACCTTTTTGATGTTGTCAGTGGAGCTAATATGTCCCTAATCTTCTCATTGTAGACTTCAAGCACACTGACAGATATTTCATAGGTGAAAGTTTCACTCGCCTCCTTCGCGATTTTAAATAATGCTTCGAGAGTCCTGTAATTGACTCCCCTATTCTCGTTGTACCCTCTATGGTGATTGTTTTGTCTTTGTCCATAACCAAAGATACATATATTGTAACCGTCTAAAACTAAAATAACCATCGATCAAGCATTGGCATAGTCAACACCTATCAAAAGACGATGAAACTATTATAGGGTGAACAACTCTTCTACTATTTGTTTGTTTGTTCTCAATCTTAAAGATGCAAGTTCTCAAAGATTGATAATACTCCAAATCCGCTCCCTCCGAAAACTATATTAAAGAGGCACTCTTCCGACAACCAGAAAGAGGGTTCTACTTTAGATTGACATATCAATTCAAAGTATGCAAACTTTCAACATATTATCTAGAATTTCAAATCATTCACACTGCAGCAACTTATCTGCCTTCGTGATTCTTTTTAAGCATGCAGTAACTTTTTTCTGGTCGTTTTAGCAAACAAAAGTTTTGAAAGATTACAATCAAGTAGTTTATCTTATTACTCTAGCAGCCATCATTCAACATTCTATAATTACCTATATTATCTATAACTGGATAAAGAAGAGAGCATAAGAAGAAAAGACTCACATAATGACCCTTTAGGTTATGATGAAGTGTTTTTTTACTGGCCTAAGGATGAGTAATATGTTATATAGTTCAATATTTCCCTGCTCATGGTCTGAAAGAAGAAGAGCTTTAGTGCAATCAATGGAAGGATGTTTAGAAGATCCTGAGTCATATGTTTGTTGGGAAGCTTGTATGTAGAGTCTGAAATCAAGCCATGAGTCCACTGGTACTCAAACGTGCCAACATAGTCATGGTAATCATCGGTAAACAACATTTCCAACCTAAAAAGAACAGTCAGAGAAAATGACCTTGATAAAAAAAAATTATAACTTAATATAGCATTAAACACTCAAAAAACTGTCAGCTACTACTACCAAAAAAACCTTGAAATTAATAATCGGGTTCTTGATTCCCTTGTTCCTTTGGTGGACAAGTTGAGATAGTTGTGGAACATAATGTCCTTAACACACGGAAGAAAAATAAAATTAGTATCTTATTATATAACAAAGATAGATATTAGTAATTAATATGTTCCAAAAATACTTGCATAACTTTCTCCGGCAATGTAAAATTCTCTATGCTTGTACTGAGGAAACCTTTCAAACCACTTGACAAGAAACTGATAGGTATCTTCAGCTACAAATTGAAAGGCCGGGATTCATCATTTAGCTTAAACAACATATAGTCCTCATTTCTCATAAAAGGAACCCGTTTGTACCCTTCATGGTGACTGTTTTACCTGTTCCCATTTGTCCATAAGCAAAGTTACATACATTGTAACCGTCTGAAATCATTGGTCAAGCATCGTCATAGACAACACTTATTAAAAGACGATGAAACTATTAGAGGGAGAACAACTTTTCTATTGTTTTTTTTTCAATCTTGTATAAGGAAACACACCTTGATCATCTCTCGGTGTGTAGACACGGTCAATTTAAATATTTTTTTTGTAGAGCTATACAGAGGAGATTTATTATTAGTTATTTTTCAGGTCTTCGTAAACATCTCTTCCTCTATCTGAATGTTATTAATCAAAATCTAAGAAGCAAAAGATAACCAGTATGTCAACACTCCAATTACACTCCAACTAATTCTTAATGTTCATCCGGTTCATAAACATCTCTTCCTCTATCGGACTGCTATTAATATTAGATCTTTTAATAAGTTGTACTCTCGTGGACATGGTGGAAAACTTTGGCCCCTTCACTGCTATCTCAGGTCCATTTCGTATTTCTCCCTGAAAATCAATTAAGAAAAAAGATCCTCAAAAATCCTTCTTTATGCTCGAAACTCTTTAAAAAATAACTACCTGGTTGTGCCATTTCTACCTTGCAGAAGGACGAGCAGAAACCCCAGAGTATTTATTTTTTTATGAATGGAGAAAGAAATCATGGACATAGCAGAAGGGGCACGCCCAAAAAATGTAATCAAGAAAAGCCGTGGGGAGGGGAAAGGAGGAATACGGAGGGTTTTTGTGGGTTAATGGTGCCTGATAATGACAAAGGACAATTAATAGGTTAATTAATTAGAAAAATAGATGATAAATGAATAAAAATTATAAAAATAACTCAAAAAAATAGAAAAAAAGATAATTACCTTTACTGATCATTGAGGCATACCACATCAGCAGCCTCCAATGATCCCTTTATATATATATATATATATATATATATATATATATATATAAATTTTTGAAATATGCAAGATGAAATAACTTTTATCTTCCGTTAAAAAATATCTCATTTTAATTGTTATATCAAAGTGATTCGATTTTGCTCGTATAGGCTAACGATAGTAATCTCTAACAAACAAAGTTAGAAATGTTAGATCATTAACGTAAAGTTAAGGAAAAATTACACAAATCCCATATATAAGACACCATATTACCTAATATCCCTTAATATTTTAAAAAATTACATAAAATTCCTATTTGTATTTTTACTGGTAATACATATGCTATAACTTTCACACCCTATTTTATCTCCTCTTTTCACGCCATCTCTCTCTTCCTTTAATTTACGCATGCTACTTTTTTTTACTCACAAATTACTCTCCTAAAATCTCTCCAATTTTAGTAGATTTTCAGTCAACTTCAATCCCTACTACTTCAACTGATTTCAACCGATGTTCATCCTTTAATTTTAAAAATTAACAATTTCTTCAAAGAGGTTAGCTTTTGATTTATCCTTTAAAATCCTTTTGTGTTTATTTGTTTTATCTTCAATGGCTAATGAAGATTCACCCTCATTCATCTTGGGGATTTCACAAATTGAAACACAAAAAGTTGTTCATGATAGTAATCAAGTCGTGGGTTTTACTCCGGATAAATTTGATTACATCAAATTAGGATTTAGTGAAAAATGATCAAAGCAGCAGAACGATGCTAAAAAATTGAAGATTTTAAGAGAAGATTTTGCTGCAAAAAATTAAGTTTCCGACATGCAAATGAAAGATCGGGATGAAACTGAACAAATCCCTAAATCCCCGTCGGAGCAGGGTTTTTTTCGCAACTAATTCATATATGGTTATTCATATAAATGGTGATTCATATGGGTGATTCATATATGCTTGTTACTTTAATTGGTGATTCATATGGGTGATATTTTAATTGGTGATTCATATGCTTGTTACTTTTATTCTCAGTGGATAACATTTTTTGTTTATACATATGAATCTTCATTTTATGTACTCATTTTTTTTGTTGTGATTCATTTGTGTTGTTGACAGAATGTTAGTTTGCTTGTGAAAAAATGACCTTCCCACAATGTAAGGATTGATAGTGTACGTAATATCAATGTAGTCAATAAGCTTAACGAAGTTCTGAATGATGAAGGAATTAGAATGTTTAGAAGCACTTGTTTTGGGTCATTTCTGGACCTACCTAATTGTAGTTTTCAAGGATCGATAGCAAGGTGCTTGATGAACTTAGAAGTCCAACACCCATGTCAAGATAAACTAAGGGTATTGGTCAACAATACAATTCTTCAGTTTTTATTGTACGAGTTTGCTATCGTTACTGGCTTGAAATACCAAGGCAGTGTTGATGATTTTGATTATTCAGACCTTCCACCATGTCGACTACAAAAAAAATACTTTCCAAATTCATCATCATATGTGAAAAAGGGTGAGTTGGTCAATCTTTTTTTGACTAAAAACTGAGGAAAAAATATGAAAGATGCGGTAAAAATTGGGATATTGTATTTTATACATACATTTATGTTGTCCTAATTAGATAAAACTAATATCCCTGCCCGAGACTTCCATATGGTGGATGATGGAAGTTATAGTCATTTTTCATGGGGAAAAGTAGCTTTTGAGAAATTGATGGCTTCTATTAGTCGGTCGATGAATGAGGTCCAAAAGTTTTACCGTCGGAGTGGACTGCCATACGCGCTTCAGATTTGGTTTTACGAATGTTATGCCAAAGTTGATGAATCACTTGCCATTCACGTTCATAATTTAATTCCAAGGATGGTGAATTGGAAAGTGGTAAAACCCAAGCCTAGATACGAGGATCTTAATGTTTATTTCACCATTATACTTTTGTATGTCTATTTTTAATTTTTAAGGTACTTTTAATTTTTGTTTTTTTGTGTTACATTTTTTTGTAGCTTGTGTACAGGAATATAACCCCGTCACCACAGGAATTGAACCATTTTGATTTGCCCAATCCTTTGATGTTTAGTTCAACAGATGATACTGTAAATGTAGCATAGGCAGTAGCTGTACAGCAACAATCTGAAAGGACTGTTCCGACTGAATTTGGAGATGAATTTGATGATTTTAGTACACCTCCTAGTGCAGACCTTCTCAAAAAGATGAGACTTGATGTTGGCCAATCTTCACATCCTCCTACAAGAGACAAAAAATAGTTGAGGAGTCAGAAAAGGTTAGCTCATGAGTAGCAAAGTCCAAAAAACAGTCAGACAAGTTGTCCAAAGATAAAAATTTGGCAGGTCCTTCAATAGATCTTTCGGAGCCTCGAGTTTCCTTGGATAAAGACAAAGTTGTGCCTAATGTTGAGATGAGGGATGCCGATAAAGCATCTGCTGCTTCAGAGGAAAAGCTATCACTATCCAAGTCTAATTTGGACGAGATAAAGTCTTATGTTAGGACTTATGTAAGTATAAAATTTTGTTCTTTTTGTTTTGCTAATGTTAAAATATATTATAGGTTAACATGAAATCCAAAATGTTATTCACAATGTAGGTTGACATGAAATTCAATGATCTTCAAAAGTTGATGGTTGACCAGTATACAGGACTTTTTGGAGTTGTGAA
This sequence comes from Capsicum annuum, assembly GCF_002878395.1. NCBI lineage: Eukaryota > Viridiplantae > Streptophyta > Magnoliopsida > Solanales > Solanaceae > Capsicum > Capsicum annuum. The sequence continues at coordinate 213,480,048 of NC_061121.1, forward strand.
AGAAGGTTTTGCTTCATTTGGCAAGGTATTTATAGTTTATCATTAGTATCACTATGTTAATTTATTATTCTAATTTCTTATCTTGCAGGTTGCTCAATATCCAGTGCATGAAAGTGAAAAAGGCAATCCAAATATAGAAGAGGATCCTCCTCAATCTCTTAATGAGCACACAACGGATGCTAAAAGTTATAATGTTGTGGATGTTGCTGGTCAATCATCTAAATTAGGTGGTAATGAAGGAGCAGCTGAGGAATCCTTGAAGGTAATTAAATTAACTTAATTATATTATCATTTTGTTACAACTTGCTCAAAATATTACCATCTAATAGTTTAGATGTTATTTTTTGAATTGTTGGAACTGTTAATATAATGGTGTGTGTGTATTTATTAAGTTACTCATATGTATCACTGTGATTATTAAGTTACTCATATGTATCACTTTGATACATCTGACATCATATGTATCACTTTGATAAGTATAGACAATTTAAATAAATTTCCAGTAATTGATTCATCAAATCTGTTCAATTGATTCATATTAACATGTTAAGTTTAATTACTAATATGAATTAAATAATTTTTCTCCAAAGGTTAATATGAATCATATGACAATATTAATTTTTTGAATATGTGTCCCTAAAGTTTTCAAAATGTATCACTTTGATATATTTGTATCAAAATGTTTTAATTTTCATACACACAATTTATTAAATCAATTCATATCAGAAGTTAGATCACAATACAAAATTAAATTTGAAATAAATCAAACAGGAAGCTGAGAGTTCATACGCAGACAAGCTGCAACAAGATGATAGGCATAGTACAGATGCTGAAGTAGATGAAGTTATAAAGAAAGAACGTGTACAGTAATATCGATTTACTTATAACAAATTTTATTTTGTAATTTGAAGTAGTTCATTATAATGGTCAAAACCTAATTTTAAGTTTTTTTGTGGCATAAAAAAATTTCAGTAACAATGTTTTAATCTTATTTATAGATGATTAATGTTTCAAGTACCTAAAGTTGGTTATCTATTATGTAAGTTTTTCAGATGTGTCACAGTGACACATAATGATCTATATGTATCATTATGATGCATACACATAATTTAGGAACTTCAATTCTAAACTTCATTATAACACTAAGTTCTCTTTTTACATATGTTACACAGGAATCTGAAGAAGCCCTTCATAATACATATGAAGATTTGTCTAAAGCTATTACCTTGTACATACCACCATCGTGTGTTGCCTATCCAACAGGGATCAATTATATAGATGTTGCAACTATTGACACATGTGATCGGCAAGGCAACATTGATAGTCAGTGTTATAT
>NC_061121.1:213484383-213497859 GCF_002878395.1 Capsicum annuum
CAGCCATCAAAAATATATCAGTCACCATATGTCAGTGAGTTTGATTCTGGGTCAAAAGATAAAGAAGTCATCTAGTCGCAAAAAAATTAAAATATCCGTTTGAAGGTCACAATATTAACGGACCATATGCTGAAGATCTCTTCTCTAAGTTCTCTGTTTGGATGTCAGTTGGACTGTACAATCCACATGCTACTAAGTAAGATTAATGAATCACCTTTCACAATATCATATATATGTACTACTTTCAATACTTATAGGAATTATAATTTGATTTCAGGAAAGGAAAGGATGAGTACTACACGGCCAAATACACTGATTAAAACCAAGTCTTAATTTTGTAGTAGCACACCCGGTGAAAAAAAGTTGGTTTTATTACATGGCGCAATCAAGTAATTGTTGGAATGATGAGGTATGCCTCAAAGAAATATATATAGCAAGTAACCTTTTTATTAATTTTTATTATTAAAGCACAAGCTGATTTTATAATATGACCCAAAATTTAATATTTGCAGAATAAATACAGCTTTTCTAGTAGCAGATGTATCATAGTGATACATCTGGGTATCATATGTATCACTGTGATAAATATGTTGTCTAACTTGAATTTAATTTGAAACTTTAATAAGGAAGCATGTGTTAGTGTCATAATTTGAACTACATTCTGCTGCATATTTTTATGAGCAAAATTTAATTTTTTTGTTGCATCCTGTTATGATCAATATGCAACTCGATACATTTGTGGTTGATTTAGCTTGTCTCTACGTTTCATGCGAAGTTGTGTTTACTATATTTTTTTATAGTAATTAATATTTCAAGTCTTATATATGCCTTATATAAATCGCTTGTTCTTACACATCATAGTTTTTTATTACAGCATATCGATGTGGTATTCTACTATCTTAGAAAGAAAGCAAAACTGGATACAACTAGTGAATATAGATATACTACTGTGAATTGCGTGTTCATAAACTACATCCATGATACATACACTCATTATCATCGAAGTTATTCTGAGATTGATCTTAGCTTGCATGTCGAAAACGTTCGCTCAATGAAAGTGGCTTCGGTGGAGAGATCAATTTTTGAGATTATGCAAGGACTATGCATTCCAGCTGGTATTCCATGGCATTTGATTGACGAGGTATATGTGCCAATAAATTGTAAAGAATTATTTCATTGGGTGCTGGCAGTCATAGTACTTAAGGAAAGATGCATTCGTGTGTACGACTCAATGAAAGGTCATAGAGGTCATGCTGATGAGATAAAGGAGCTTGCTGAAATGTTGTCAACTTATTTGACAATATCTGATTTTTTTGAAAAAAAAATAGCACAGACTGGTCACTTCTAGACATATACAAGGAAAAGTCAGACCAGCATGCATTCGATGTTCACATTGTTGATGAAATTGTGCAACAATCAAGTGGCACATTGTAAGTATCATTTATTCTTTTGAATATATTATTTTAAGAGCTTACGGCAACACATAAAATACCTATTTTTCTATTTTCCAGGGATTGTCGCTTGTTTGTTGCAGCATATGCTGAATTTTTAAGTGACCGGCATCAGATACCATCTTCAGAGTTTGATCCGAAAAAGCATCGTACAAGATACGCATCCTTGTATGGGACTATGGTGTGAACAAGGCATGCACTGGATATGTTAGTGACAATCAAGATCCGCCTAGGCCTAAACGCACCTTCATTCAATCTGAGGATACAGAGATGATTGATGTTGAACCGTAGTTCTCTAGCATTTATTGGGTGACAAAAGGATATTGGTTTCTTATGTTTGTGGAATTCTCTTTTTTTGGCGATTTAATGTTTAGGGATTTCTAGATATATCATGAAACCATGTTTTTTTGTATAAAATGTCATCACATTTTATCTTAGAAGCAGATATTATATTAGTACTTCTGTGTGCAGTTTAACTTACATAATCTATCACAAATTTTTAGTTTTATCTTTTGATATGTAGCATCAATATTTTGTTAACAATCAGAAGTGATCTAATATGTATCACCAAATACCATATGAATCACCATTTATATTACTAATTAGTTTTTACATGAATCACCAAATACAACTTATAATCATATGAATCTCCACTTTCATGAATAATCAGTTAAATAAATCACTAATTATATGAATCATCATTTTTCAAATGGTTAAAATGAATCACCAGTTAAAAATGATTAAACCTGATTAAACTGTCACCAATATGTTGAAGATGGATCACCAATTAACATGTTCATTTTATTTTTTAATATGAATCAACAACTTTTACACAAATGGTTTATATGACTCACATAACAATATTATGTTTTTGAATATGTATCACCAAATACCAACCATATGAATCACAATTTATATTCTTAACATGTATTTATATGAATCACCAAATACAATTTAATATGTTAAGTTGTATTCTTTTATCGCCACTTATATTCAGTTATCATATGAATCTCCAGTTTCTGGAATAACCATTTATATTCTTAAAATGAATCACCAGTTAAAAGTCATTAGAACTGAATAAACTGTAACTAATATGTTGAAAATGTATCACCAATTAACATGTTAATGTTACTTTCTTATATGAAACAACTAATTTTACACGAATGGTTTATATGAATGACATAACAATATTAAGTTTTTTTAATATGTATCAATTGAAAACAATATGATTAAAATGTAACGACAATTAACCTGTTGAGATTAAATAGTAGTATGTATCACTTTATAATTTCATTTAGGAAATGAATCACTAGATTTCCTCATTAACTCTTAACATATATGCATAAGACAATAGTACTAATGAATTATAAACGATAATCTTAAAAACACATATCTTTTCCAATTTCGAACGGAATATATCAAGCAACGAATTTTTGAGTAATTAACTCAAATTATTGAATTTAAAACTTTGAACTAAGTAAACATGTCTGATTAAACTTTAAAGACAAAATATCACATCTCTTTTGGAAAGTAGTTGCAAATACGTCTGTTGTGGCCTTCATACCCACACTTGCTACAACGATTTGATGTTAATGAAAACTTTTCACTACTTTTATTTTTTCTACCTTTCTTGGGTCTTCCTAGTGGGCGTTTATATTTTGGAGGCAAAACTACATCTTCTAATACCTCCGGTGGTACATGCCAGTCTCGTTTATCAGGCATTGGACAAAGTGGCATTTCATAAGTCTTCACCAATGTCTCCTTCTTGTAGTAATCTGAGCAGTATGGCTTCATTTCCTTTGCATGTTTGCTTTTCAAAACAGCAATTGCGTGCGCGCATGGTATCTCATCTAGTTGAAATCTACCACAGTTGCTAGTTCTATTATCCAACCGAACAATGTATTTTCTTTCTTCTTCATACACACCATATATGTAGTTAGTTGATTCCCTAATCTGAAAATATTATTCCATAAAGTTTTATGTAAGTCAACATAAAAGACCCAAATTGATTAAATATAAAGAACAAAATTTCAAGTGGAAACATATTTCAACATATGTATCAAAATGATACATATGAATCCCAGATGTATCACTTTGATTCATCTGTTATCAGAATGTTAAAAGAAAAAATCTGCAAACTAACTTAGTTAAAGTATACTGATTATTATTTTAAATTACCATCATACATGATGACTTTGCCTCGTTCAATTGAAGAATTTGTTAAAACCGACCTCCCAATGACTTTTTAGAAAGAAAGCTAGATCGGTCTCTATTTTTTCGATTCCATACACCAAATAAGATTCTGACCTGTTCAAGAAAATCTAAAATTGGTAGTTCACGAGCCTCAACAACACGGGAGTTGATACATTCTGCAATGTTGGAAGTCATCATCCTCCCCCTATTTATTGGAGCATGAACTCTTGACCACTTTTCAAATCCAACATTTTCCAAATATACCTTAACTCTATTGTTAATCTTTCCTACTTTACACATAAGCTCATCAAAATCATCCAACTTGTACGCTCTAGCCATGGCAAAAAACTCATCGGTCAGCTTGTCCTTACTCTTTCTATAATTCGTGCAGACACTATGTCAAAGATGCCAAATATAAGCAAAATGCGGTATACATGGATAGACCACACTAACCGCCTTTATTATGCTTTCATGTCTATCAGAGACAACACACATATTATCGTGTTCACCAAAAGCACACTTGAATTGCTGGAAAAACCACGTTTAGGATGAATCATTCTCAGAATCTACAACCTCGTACGCAAGCGGCAATATATTTCCTGATATATAATATCAAACAATGATTATGTGTAAGTTATATAACAATTACCATCATTTGTAAGAAAAAAATAAATCACTACGTTTAATACCTGCTCCATCAAGTGTGCTAGCTGAAACGAATGTTCCCTGATATGGTCCTCTCATGTGACTACCGTATACTTCCACCAGGCCTACAATACCCAAATCCCCTAATAAAAGATTGTAGTGCTACGAATAGATACATGAACTGATTATCCGAAGACTTATGCATCTTTATATATGAATTGAGATAAATCGAATTCAATATGTATACATAGGTAGGCATTTGCTTATATTCGTCAGTTGGTCGCCCTCTCAACATCTTTAAAGCACGTTCTTTAGCCCGCCACACCTTCATGTAATTTATGTCCAAACGAAGTTTCCTTTTTATATCTTCAATAATGTCGCTTGGGGTGATTATTCTTTTGTAGTTCACCAACTTTGGAGCTGTTATTCTAACTACAAAGGCAATGGTTGCATGTTGTTGCTCAAACACTCTGTCCATTGGTGAGCAGTTGTGTTCATCGTTGAAGGTACGTACTATAAATGTATTAGTATCATGCTTACAAGACGCCTTGAATACCCAACTACATTCCGGCGATTTGCACAGCAAGACAGCTGAAATATACGTCAAAAAAATATATCGCTAATATGAAGTTACGTTAATTTGTTTATATATGAATCACCATATACCATATTGATCACTACTTCAATCAAAAAGTGAGTCAATTAACCAATGAATAAACAGTTAATATATATCGCTAATATAAACTTAATCTGTTATTCTATTTTATTATACGCATCACTAAGTTATATGAATAACCTGTTTATATGATTCACCTATATAAATCACCATTTATATGGATACCCAATTATATTAATCAGAAATATGAATCACCATATATATAAATATCCACTTACAATACTTATTAGTTATTTGTATCATTTATATGAATCACCAGTTATATGAATCACTGGTTATTTGAACCACCAGTTACATTAATCACCAACTTAAAAAACACTTATATGAATCACCTGTTACGTTAATCACCAGCAATAAAAATCAATTATATAAATCACCAGTTGTATGAATCACCATATTATAGGTGATTCATACAACTGGTGATTTATAGAAAATAATATTTAAATGTATCACTACATAAAACTAATATACAAATGTATCACTACAGCTTCTAGATGTATCAAATTGCGAAATAAATCAATGGCAAAGATGAATCATTGTTTTAATGGAGGGCAAAGATATCTATTTGGCATAAACTAGCTAGGGGAAGCAATGATTCAATCACCTTTTTGCATTTTTAAGATTTAAGAGGGACGTGCTCGCTCTTAGTACAAAGTAGTGGATACAATAACGATAATATGTTTTATTTGGTGTGGTCTCATAAAGTGTGTTTAAAAAGAGTAGAGTATATGCAGACCTAAATCTCTACATTAGAAGGTAGAGAAACTGCTATTTAATAGAGTCTCAACTTAAAATAAAAATAATTTAGATAAAAACAACAAAAAATATTACTATAAATAAAAATAATAATAATAGACAGTACTAAAAGAACAATAAATTAATCATAAACTACGCGAAGCAACAGATAGTAACAGAAATTGAAGAACAAGAAACAAGATTAATATTATGACCACGAGAATGGGCATCAAGACAATACTCGTATCTAGCTAATAGTATGAACACAATCTTATCTAGTACCTTTCTATCGATGTTTTTCACACCTTTTATTTAAGGTCATGTCCTCGGTAAGTTGCGCCTGCACCATATCCTGTCTTATCACATGTCGCCCCAATACTTCTTCGATCTACCTCTACCTCTCTTGTATCTATCCATAGACAACCTCTTACACCTCCGCATTGGGGCATCCATACATCTCTTCATTACATGTCTGAATCATCTTAATCTCGCGTCCTACATCTTGTCTTCTACTGAAGTCACTCCCATCTTGTCTCGGTTATCATCAATTTTAATATATCTAACTCCTATCATACACACACATCCATCGTAATTCTCATATCCACCACTTTCATTTTATGAATATGAGAGTGTTTGACCAACCAACATTCCGCCCCATACAGTAAAGCCGGTCTAACCACCATTGTGTAGAGTCCCTTTAAGTTTTGGTGGCTTCATCTTATCACACAAAACTCCAGATGTAAACTTTTATTTCAATCATCCTCACTAATACGGCGAGTGACATACTCAACAATCTTTCCATTTACATAAATAATAGAATCAAACTTAAATGATCTCTCTATAATTTATAAAATTTGTGTGCACTCATTAAATCTCGCATACAAACCTATTAAATATATTATTGTTGGTCCCCAGGTGTGGGGTGGAAAATTTTATTTTGATCACGATCATTAGAATGTCTCCAAAGTGCCAGTTAATGTACGATAAGAAAATATTGGACTTTAATATTCACCCTCATGTCATAATCTATGATGTACTACAGCCAATCAATTGGAAAGAAAAAATCCTTTAAACATTTGCATTCACATTTATGTATCATGAAATAACTTCTACTTATTTCACACACCGTCATCTCCTAAATAATCCTTATCTTCTGTCTTTTGACCAAATAAGTATCACTTTTTCTTTTCGACTGTTTTATTGTATGTGAAAGGGACCATGTACTAGTCCAAATACAAAAAAAATTATATTATTTATTTTAAAATAAATGAATAAACATAACCCTTTATTATAATGTTATTTTTTAAAATACTAGATAATTAAATTTTAAAAAAATTAAGTTAATGATACCTTATGTAGTCATTTAGTGATGTGCAATATTAAAAAAGAGTTATAAAATTCTCGAAATTAGACGAGCAAATTGAAACAATCTTTTCATAATGGGCTAAGTAAAATGTTGTGAGAGATTCACTATGGATGGTGATAGGCGGGGTAGAGGTAGGCCGAAGAAATATCGGAGGGAGGTGATTAGGCATAACATGAGCAGTAATAGCTTAAAGAAGACATGGTCGGTGATAGGAAGGTGTGAAGGATGCAGATTAGGGTAGAGAGTTAACGGTAGGAGTGCGTCCATAATAGTAGGAAGAGTATTTTGTTTGTATTTGTACCCGTAGTTTCTTGTAGTCTCTTGTTCGTGGTGTTTGATGATGTATGTGCTTTTGAATTGATAGTTTATCGTATTACCTTTTGGGTGTTTTGTTTCCTTTATTATCTAGTAGTGTGATTTTCATTTTGTTATTTAATTTTTATGTTTTTTTGTTATGCTGTTATTTTCTGCCAAGGTGGGTGCGGGCGATGCAATTTTATTAAATTTAAATCCGTACAAAATTTGGATTATATTAAATTCAAAATATATTAATCCCAAATAAATATTGCAGATTAATATAATTGAATTAATTATTTAAGTCCAAATGTGTATGGATTTAAATAAGGCCCAATATTTATTGGGTTAGTCCATTAATTTGGGCTACAAATGATGAGCCCAATTTACTAAGCCCAAGATATTGTCATATTCTAGAGGCCAAAATAAGCATCACGTGTCAAATGACGTGGCATGCCAAGTCAAATGAAGGAGCCAATAGGACCATGCCACATGTCAAAATGATGCAGTAGGCCCATGAAATAAAAGCCCATAAAAAAGCGCCACATCACTTAAATCTGATTGGTCAAAGGAAGTCCATATTCATCATGACTCTTCCCTTCCCACAACTATAAATAGGGGTCTCATAATTCTTTGAAGAACCCCAGAACTCTAACAAGAAGCAAGAGAAAACTCGTGGATCAAACTCAACAATTTCTCTAAAAAGCTCAAGCATTCAAATAAAGCTCATCAAGATTTAAGATCAAGACCGCAATATTCAAGAACAAGCTCAAAAGCCTTGAATTCAAGCACAAATCAAGATCAAGTCCCTCAAATCAAGAAATCAAGTTCAAATTCAAGATCAAGCTCGAAGCCCTTGAATTTATATTTGAAAAGGTGAATCAGAGGATTCATAGAGATTGTAACACTCGCATTGAAATTAATAAACTGATTATTGCAATATTTTTCTTATCTCGATTATTTATTTTCGACCTCAAAAATTTTATTGTCCAACAAATTCTGGCACGCTCAGTGGGACCAAATTTGCCCTTCATCTCTTCTCTTATAAATCAAATCTGCAAATCTGTAGCCACCGCATAAAGATGGAAGCTCTATTGGTACTTCAAGACTCGTCATCTAATCTATACTTCGACAAGCCTTGAAGTAGGGGGCATTTGTAGACATCTAAAATTTGTGGACTCTTCAATAAGAATCCAAATTCTGTAAGAGTTCTAGAAGGCTACTTTACCTTAAATCTTGCCTATTTAAAGGGTAACATGTTCCCTGAAACAGGCATCTTGAATATCCCATAAGTTGATGGGTATTCGTAAAAAGATCTGGATCTCTAGTATCCCACAAATTCACGAGATATTCACAAAGAGATCAAAGATCTGAAAAGTCCCAATAAATTCATGGGATATTCATAAAGATCAAAACTCTCTCTTCTTGATAATCAAATACATCAAGAAGACAAACCCTCATTTCATGGAGATCAAATCCAAATGTTCCTACGTTCGAGAAATACGCCACTAACGGCCCTCAAATTACGGATAAATTCATATCCAAATCTTCATACATTCGATAAATATGCTACTGACGATCCTCGAATTACGGAGAAAATCAAGAGAGAAGAATCAAGGGAGGAACAGATTTGTACCCCCATAGTTTATCAATAAAACTATTGTTTTTTCATATTTTTATTTGTGGCTGAAGTTTATTTTTTATGAATTTAAATTTTGTTGCAAACAAATTGGCACGCCCAGTAGGACCAAATCTGTTCTTCATCTCTTCTCTCATAAATCATAAATCATATGTGTAAATTTGTAGCCGCATCAAATCTACAGCCGCATCAAGATGGAAGCTCTATGGGTACTTCAAGACTAGTCATTAAGTACACTTCGACAAGCCTTGAAGCAGGGGGCATTTGTAGACATCTAAAATTTATGGGACTCTACAAAAAGAATTCAAGTTCTGTTAGAATTCTTAGAGTCTAATTTACCCTAAACCCTTAATTGTGCCTATATAGGGTCCCTTGGCCTTAGATTTCAAAACTGGAAGCTTAACGGCAATTAGGACCTCCTCACCATGTTCTTGAGAAGTATTAATAATAGGACCTGCGGCAGTCACCAAAGATTGCAGTTTAACTTTGAGAAAGTTTCCATGAACTTTGTCCCACCAAGATTTAGACTGGTGGATGAATGTCTTCACGCATTGGATATGGCTTTAGGAAAGGTTGCTTTTGACATAGAACCATGAGATACACAGATTCAATAAAATCTAAGGCTTTCATCTAGTGAAGTACTGCGGATATCATCTTATAAAGTTCTAGGAAGGCCTTGATAAAACCCAAATTGGCAGCTAAATCGATGTGAACTGTATAGCTCTAGTATGAATAAACCTCCATATTTGAAAAGGAGGAGGTTGAAATGGAAGCTCAGGAAGTGGTTTGTCTCTGATTCGTCATCCTTATTATCATCCACAAAATAACAAGGATCGGACTTGTTTAGCATAGTGGAAGTCCAGACAGCACTATTTCCTTGATGGATGCGCTTTCTAGCAAGCTCTCCATCAAAGTACCTTACTCCGCCTTCGCCAGAATATGCCGTCATCAACAGAATAGATGGTCCATTGGAAAGTGAAAAATGCGTCTTAAAATAGTAAGCAAGCCAACCATACACATAATGGATAGGAAAAGATAATTTGAGTTGCTCAAACTGCAGAGATTTATAAAATCTGTTAAAACCATTATAAATATTTGATAGGATTGGAAATGCAAGACTGAAAGTTTGCTTATCTGTCATCATAGCTGCAACTCTAAAAGTTCCTGGGCGAATAAAATGTCCATCCTTAGAGGGAAATACAAAGGTGCACAACCAACATGATAGAAATGCTGCCAAATATGTGTCGGTCCTATGTTCATACTTCACTCCAAGTTTGGAAAACTTGGCATCATCTGAACTTAACCATTTCGCTGCTTTCGAAATAGTCCTAATTGGGTTATGAGTTGACTTTAAACGAGCGGATTTTTTCTCTTTCCTCAGTAGAGCTAACTCGTATCTTAATATCTTTTTACACCAAAACTTTATCCACTTGCTTAGAGGAACTCTCATATTAGAATCTTCTTCCTTCTTGAAGATGTTGGAAAGCTACAAGCAAGAATTCACAAGAACAAGGAAAAATCTCTTATGCTTTTCATCAACACCTGTAAGCTCCATTGCTTTAGGCACTACTTCTTCATAAAAAAGACCTCTGATTGGAAAGCCTCCAATCTTGTATAAGTCCCAAAGGGATATGGATAGCTCTCCAGCTGAAATAAGTAATGTATTGTTAGTTGGACACCAAGCCTCAAGGAATGCCTGTAATATGTTCGAGTTTCGATCATATGTAAACAGTGAAGCATAAACGGCATCATATATTGTTGCTGCCTTCAAGGTTGTGCACTTTCTACCAAGATGTCCTCAGCCCATTCCCAATATCCTTGAATAAGACGATATTCACCAGTTACCTCCTAGTGTTTCCCCAACGTATATATCCTTTGAGTATTCGACGTCCTAAGAAAAGAAGGGTGTTTGCAATATTCAATTGGCATTGGTTAGGATTCCGAAGAGTCCATACTTTAATCAATCAATTAACACCAATATTATATTTCGAAGTCCAATCTGACATATGGAGAGAATTTTACAAGGGAGGCCATCGATCTGCATACTTGCCAATTGTTGGAGTTTCAATCAATAACCTAGTTAAAACCGTGCCATCATCAGCCTCGATTAAAAGATACTTATTTTTAGAGGATTGGGATTTGTAGTCTCTAAAGTGAACCATCTCTGCAAGCTGTATAAGCAAAAGAATCTTGGTCAAACACAGAATCAAGATTTAGAGAAAAGATACCTCCATGTCTTGGCTTTGGTAAAATATAGTCACGTATACTTAAAGCCGAATTGGTCAAGTTTTAAGGTGATGGAGGTTAAATTAAACTCTCGTTCCTTAAACTAACCATTGAAAGGGCACATACTTAAAAAAGATCATTGCATCTCCAAGGAAAATCGGTCGGGTCTTGAGGTGACGAATCTCGCACACCTTAAGTCGACGTCCACCATCTTTAAATTGGTCGGATCTTGAGGTGACGAAGCCTCACACACCTTAAGCCAACATCCAACATCTTTAATCAAAATTGGTCGGGTCTTGAGGTGACGAAACCTCGCACACCTTATGCCGACATCCTCCGTCTTTGATCAAAATTGATCGAATCTTGAGACGACGAAGCCTCGCACACCTCAAGCCAACGTCCATCGTCTTTAATCAAAATTGATCGAATCTTAATAAAGCCTTGCACACCTTAAGCCGACGTCCATCATCTTCAAGCAATTATTGTATATTGTTATTTGTTTCAACCCTATAAAAGAGGGGAAGAAAAGAGAAGAGATCAAAAAAAAAAAAAAAGAGAAAAATTACCTCAAAATTCTTGAACCTCGGAACAGGGTGTTTCCCAGGACACTTGCAGATTAGTGTTCTATCATGTTGACAGACTATGGGTATTTATAGAATTAAAAAAGGCGGCACTGAGTAAAGGTTTAATTCTATCCGAATATGGTTTAAGCAAAAGAAGCCTTCAGTTAAGTCCATGGGTCCCACGTGAAAGCTAAAGAAGCCTTCAGTTAAGTCCATCCTAAAAAGGAAAAAGAAAAATGGTGACAGTGAATGCCGAAAAGGAAAAGGAAAACAGAAGTTATGTTTTGTTTTTGTTTATTTGCAAAAGATAATATATGGCAAAAGATTCTGCATGTCCTACATGTTTACTCTATGGTTCATCTTAATTTTATTTGCACATAAATTTGTGTAATTAAAAAATATCATGTTATACTACGAGCCTAGTCTTTAAAAGATTTCCACAATTCTTAAAGTAGGGGCATTGTGTGGATAACAAAATTTTATTAAATTTAAATTCGTATGAAATTTAGATTATATTAAATTCAAAACATATTAGTCCCGAATAAATATTGTGGATTAATATAATTAGAGTAATTATTTAAATCCAAATATGTATGGATTTAAATGAAGTTCAATCTTTATTGGACTAGTCCATTAGTTTGGGCTACAAAATGAGGAGTCCACTTTGCTAAATCCAGGATATTGTCATATTCTAGAGGCCAAAATAAGTGTCACGTGTCAAATGACGTGGCATGCCAAGTCAAAGAAAGAATCCAATAGGACCGTGCCACATGTCAAAATGATGCAGCAAACCCATGAAATCAAAGCCAATAAAAGATGACATGTCACTTAAATCTGATTGGTCAAAGGAAGTCCATATTCATCATGACTCTTCCCTTCCCACAACTATAAATAAGGGTCTCATAATTCTTTGAAGGACCCCAGAACTCTAACAAGTAGCAAGAGAAAGCTCGTGGATCAAACACCGCAATTTCTCTAAAAAGCTCAAGCATTCAAATCAAGTTCATCAAGATTCCAGATCAAGACCGCAATATTCAAGAACAAGCTCAAAAGCTCTTGAAATCAAGCACAAGTCAAGATCAAGTCCCTTAAGTCCATCAAATCAAGTTCAAATTCAAGAGCAAGCTTTAAGTCCTTGAATTTATATTTGAAAAGGTGAATCTGAGGATTATAGAGATTGTAACACTCGCATTGAAATCAATAAATTAATTGTTGCAATATATTTTCTTATCTCGATTTATTTATTTTCGGTCTCGAAAATTTTATTGTCCAACAAATTTTGGCATGCCCAGTGGGACCAAATCTTCCCTTCATCTCTTCTCTCATAAATCATAAATCATATGTGTAAATTTGTAGCCGCATCAAATCTGCAGTCGCATCAAGAGGGAAGCTCTATGGGTACTTCAAGACTCGTCATCAAGTACACTTCGACGAGCCTTGAAGCAGGGGGCATTTGTAGACATCTAAAATTTGTGGGACTCTATAAAAAGAATCCGAATTCTATTAGAGTTCTTAGAGTCTAATTTACCCTAAACCCTGAATTAAGCCTATATAAAGAGACAAATATTCCCTTAAAGAGACATCTTGAATATCTCAGAAATTCGGGATATTCATAGATCAAAATCCTTTTTCTTGATAATCAAATACATCAAGAAGATCCATATTCCTATATTCGAGAAATACGCTAC
>NC_061121.1:213500859-213508232 GCF_002878395.1 Capsicum annuum
TTCTCCCCTCCTTTCCCCTGTAACCCTGCATACACGCTCTCAAAAGCGGCCGTCTTAGCTGCCGTGACCGCTGACTTCGCCTCCTTCCTCACTAGCTTGTACTCTTTCCTGTTTACCCGCTTCTCTTCTTCGTCCTTACTTTCCACCAACTTAGCATACGCCTCTGTCTTGGTCTCCACTTTCTTCCCCACCTCTTCATTCCACCACCAATCCCCCCGATGATGTCCGGCCCGGCCCCTAGAAACACCCAACACCTCCCTTGCATTCTCCCTGATGCACGTTGCCGCCCTGTCCCACATATTATCCACATCCCCCCTACACTCCCACACCCCCATTCCCGCCAACCTCTCCCCTATCTCCCACGCATTCACTGGCGTCAAACCGCCCCACTTAAAAATAACAGATAATAATAACTATACAAATATATTTCAATGCAGGAAATAAAAAATAATTAATTAAATTAAGATCATAAAAACAAAATGCAATGCAATCTGTAACACCTAAACTTTTCTACTAAAGATGGCAAGTAGATCAAAATTTCTTTTTTTTTTTTAAAAAAAGACAAACTTGCTGGCAAAGTAATTGCAACCCTCTCCACCCACCCCCTCCCGAACCCACCCACTTAACCCAAAAATCCCTGTGGATCTCCCGCCTTTAATATAAAAACCTCATTTTCACAACTTCACTACTCAGCTTACACTCTGTCTTCCATTTCTCACTTACCCCTTCACTTCTCTATTCATTTTCATTTCTTCACCATTATTCCTTCCTAATTATAAATCCACCTCACCTAAAAAACAGGCTCATCAGAAATGGAGAACCGGCCAGCGAACCGGAGTATGAAGAACCGGATCAGAAGATTACCGGGCTCATCAGAAACGGAGAACCGTCCAGAGAACCGGAATATGACGAATCGGGTCAGAAGATTTCCGCCAAAAAGAGGTCAAATTAAAGTGATGATTTTCAAGAAATTGCTAAAATCATTGGATACCATGATCGGCTGTTGCTTCCGTCCTACACGAATTACGCCACTTTGAAGTTTCTAAGTAGCGTTTACAGTCAAATATTTATCGTAACTACGCTTTCTGTCTCAATTTATGTGGCATATTTTAAACTTTGAGATTCAAATAAATTTATTTTTAACCTAGTTTTTTTCATATATTTTTGTAAATATTTTAAATTATCTATTATTGTGACTCATAATATATATTTTATGTAGTAGTTTCCAAATGCATAAATCTCATTTCAAAAAACTTGAAGATTTCATGTCCGAATCTATGTTAAATTTAAATTATTTGACTCTCAAAACTCAAAAAGTATTACGTAAATTGATACCGGGAATACTATTTTGTTGATTTTTGGATACATGTATTCTGCCAAACAGAGCTATAGAAATATTTTTTAATCTTTATCTATTTAGTTTCATTTTTTTTGTTTCTTTTTACTGGGTGGGAGTGAGAATGCTATGTTACTCGGATTCTTAAAAATGTCGTGCGGCTCTATGTTTGGAGAGTCCGAGCAATTTAGGAAAGGAGTTTAAGGGGATTGAGCAGCTTCTGAATTTTATTTTTATTTTTGATATTTTAATTTATTTTTTATCTTTTATTGAATTGGTCAGTCTAGTAGATATGTCAGTGTATTGTACTTTATAAATTCAATATTGGTCAGTCTAGTAGACATGTCAGTGTATTGTACTTTATGAATTCTCTGTATTGATGATAAATGAAATATTCATTTCTGATTAATTAATTGTCCAGTTAATGGTATTACTAGCAACTCGGTGTTAGATGCGTTTTTTTCGTTGTAAATATTTATCTAGAGTCATATATTAGGAAAAGTTCGTAATCTGATTTTATTTTATTTTGGTTTTGTATTTAATACTACCATTTTTTGTATGTAAATTTCTTGTTTGTGTCCAAAGTGTATTAATTATTGACATTAAAAATTGTGATGGGAAATTTATAATAGAGTTTGATTATAACGATTTGACCAATTATTTTTGATAATCGTAACGTTTGAATAAGCTTACTCATACCTCGATTAATTTATCAGTATATTTTTCACCTTCCAAGTCTCACCAACACTATCAGACAACTCTGTCCACCAAGGACCTGACACCTCATGATGGTCAATTCTAACTTTGAATCACCAATTCACACCTTAAATGCTTGAATCAATTACCTTCTAGTAGTATTTTAATTTATTTAAGACTGAAGCATAGCGATTAAATTATAATCCATTTCATATTTAACTTAAAACCAGAAAGGACAACTGATTTTGAACTAAAGAAAAAGGATAAGTTTTGTTTAAGAAACGTCGGAGTGTGAAATAAGTTGAATTCTTTGATAATCCATAAAAATGTGAAAGTTGCTTCTCTATTTTGATTTTTCTTCTTTTTCTTTAGAAAACGTGCAACTTTTAAAGTTTAAACGAATATTATTTCCAACTGATTAGCTGTAAATCATAGTTCTGGGCTTTTGGCATAAAATCAATGCAAATTCTTACATCAAACTTTATTTTTTTTTTTTAAAAAAATTCATTCGGTCTTCTTCGTCTGTTATATATTTAAATTTAATTAAATTGGAATTCAGTCATTATAAAACTCATTTTTGAAAATAATTGCTCCTAACAAAAATATTTTATTCTCAAAAACTTAAAACTAAAATTTCTTATTAAGAAGAAGAAATCTCAAACCATCTAGATACTTCCAACTAATTACTTGCTGGCACTTATCAAGACATCCTAGTGCTAGTGACTATAAGACCACCCTCCAGCATGGAAATCAATATTTGAGTTACACGTGGCAACAATTTAACCCGAAGGCCTAAAACATGCTTCATAATAGGCAGATTATGAGTCTATTTTTCATACTAAAATAAGTGACAATTTTTTAGTTCTTGGTCCCCAAGTTAATTTGTTAGAAAGGTCATCATTGTTGAAAAGAAGTTATCCCAAATAAATAGTTAAAGGTTTTACTCCCTTCTTTTCGTTCCTTTACTCAGCAGCGACACCAATAACATATTCAACTTATTTTCATAAAGTAAAGTTTAAAGAAGTAAAATATATATAATTTATATCACTAAAGAAGTAAAATATATATAATTTATATCACTATCTAAAATAAAATAAAAAGATTGTTTTTTTATTCTAAAATTTGTTTTTTGAGTGTCGAGATAACTTCCTCTTTCAGGCCCTTTCAGCCCCTCCTCCTTGAAAAATTCATATAACCTTTAGGTTCTGTCGAAACCTTGACTCGTGACTCACAATGTAGATTATGAATTTCCGTTTCGAAATTGAATTTTGACATTGAAAAATGAAAATAGCCCTTTTTTGCTCTTTAAAAAGAGGAGAGAGTATTGGGTAGAAGTTAAGACAGAACTCAACAATTTTCCCTCTTTACGAAAATATAACCGATTGTTCGAGAATAGGGATCTTCAGATTTAGGAGCTGCGACACTCTTGCTATTGCAAATTTCAGCTATTTTTTATGGATCATCCCACTGTAGACATCTAAAATTTGTGGGACTCTACAAAAAGAATTCAAATTCTGTTAGAGTTCTTAGAGTCCAATTTACCCTAAATCCTGAATTATACCTATATAAAGAGGCAAATATTCCCTTAAAGAGGCATCTTAAATATCTCAAAAATACGGGATATTCATAGATCAAAATTATCTTTCTTGATAATCAAATACATCAAGAAGATCCATATTCCTATAATCGAGAAATACGCTACGACCCTCGAATTATGGAGATCCATATTCCTATGTTCGAGAAATATGCTACGGCCCTCGAATTATGGAGAAAATCATGAGAGATCAATCAAGGGAGGAACAGATTTGTAACCACAATCGTTTATCAATAAAAAAATTCTTATTTCTTTATGTTTTATTTGTGATTGTAATTTATTATTCATCACTGTAAAATTTATTGGAAAAAAATTGGTATGCCCAGTGGGACCAAATCTGACCTTCATCTCTTCTCTCATAAATCATAAATCATGTGTAAATCTGTAGCCGCATCAAATCTGCAGCCGCATCAAGATGGAAGCTCTATGAGTACTTCAAGACTCGCCATCAAGTACACTTCGACAAGCCTTGAAGTAGGGGGCATTTGTAGACATCTAAAATTTGTGGGACTCTACAAAAAGAATCCAAATTCTGTTAGAGTTCTTAGAGTCTAATTTACCCTAAACCCTGAATTATACCTATATAAAGAGGCAAATATTCCCTTAAAGAGGCATCTTGAATATCTCAGAAATTCGGGATATTCATAGATCAAAATCCTCTTTCTTGATAATCAAATGCATCAAGAAGATCCATATTCCTATATTCGAGAAATACGCTACGACCCTCGAATTATGAAAAAAATCACGAGAGATCAATCAAGGGAGGAACAAATTGTGGTTTACAACTAATATATATTACAGTTTAGATTTTATAGTGATGAATAATAAATTACAATCACAAATAAAACATGAAGAAACAAGAATTTTTTATTGATAAATGATTGTGGTTACAAATCTGTTCCTCCCTTGATTGATCTCTCATGATTGTGGTTCATAGTCTCTTTCTCTGCTGAAGCTCAAGCTGCTCTTTCATCTTCTCTCTCTGCTGAAGGTCAAGCCAGCTTTGCTCAACCTTCATCGTCTCTCAAGCAAGATCTCAAACCCATTGAAGAAATAAAATTCTCTAAATGGGTTAGCTGAAATTTATTAGGTTTGTTGGTTAAAACTTTTCTCAAATCTCAAATTTCCTAAATGGATTAGCTTAATTTGTTAGATGAAATGCCTAAACAATTTCCTATTTACTGAAATAGGGTTTTCTAAAGTTATTTCTCAAATTGGTTTGTTGGTGTATATGCATTTTTTATTTTCACATGCATTTCTATTAACTCAATTTTTTGCAGGAACAGGGTATCTCTTTGCTAAAAAAATTTATTTTTCTCAAATAAGGTTGTCAAAGTTGGTGCTCCAAGGTATGTGGTCAAAACCCTTTTGGGTATATATATAATTTCTTAGATTGCATGTGCAATTTCTTTAATCTATTTGAAAATCTGTAGGAACAGAAATTTGTAAGGTCGAAGGGCGAAGGAATCGAGTTCAAAATTCTTGAGGTTAGAGCCAAAGGTACAATTTATGTTTCTCACTAATCCATTTTTTGTATTTTATTAATTTTCAATTTTAAAAATTATCAACGAGTTATCGTTATCTTTATTTGGGTAAGCTGAAAGTTCATTTTTGAATTTGTAGACCTTTTGGTATTGTTGCAGAGAAAAGTTTATTGTTTAATGTTTAATAGGTTACTAGGCTTGCAGTACAGAGATGAGGAGGAAAAAATTGGTGTGAGAATTAGTGTAGTGAATGAGGATATCAGTGTTGTAGTTAGAGTTACACCGAAAGCCATAGAAGTTCTTGTCTCAGGGATCGTTCCCCCAATATGGGATTTGTGTTATCTTTGCCCACCCAATTTCGTAGTCTTTGTTATAGATGAGTAATCTTGACTATATGTACAAAGGAGTCGAGATATAATTGCTCCTCTTCTCGCAGTTTGTCTTACAACATTGATAGGATTTGCAGCTACGATACTGTCTTCATTCTCTCATTTTACCTGACTCTCAAATTCTTCCTTTTATCATCCATGCCGTAATGGTAGCGCATCTGACTCCAGATCAGAAGGTCATGTTGTGTATTTGATTGACCAGTTATAGTGTCTTCGTATATTTGAAAATACTTTTTTTTGATAAAATCTGTATTAAGTTATCAATGAGGATAACAAGTCACGTGGTCTTCACAAATCACCTTAAAATAGGTTGTGATGATGAATACTTCTTTCTAGAAAATCTATATCACTGTGTGGAGAAATCTTATGTACTCGTGTCTTGGGGGGCGACCTGGTATAACATTCATTTGCAAACATTGTCTGCAACTAGGACATGTTGGTTTCTTTCTCTTTCATGTTCATAAAAAAGCAAAATCTGAGCCTTAAATTTTCCAAGAATGATAAATATGCCTTCTTATTCTCTAAGGATTATAGATCCACATTAATAACTTCAAGAATTTCATACATATGACTAAAAATATTATGGAGAAGAAGACTGATGTTTAATTAAAAAATTAATTAACAGAAGAAAACATAAGTACTGTTGGGAGTTGACTTCATAGGTTGTGTACTTAGAAGTGAATCTTGCAGACCAAATAGTATTTTAATAATATTATTTAAGAGTTTAAGAGTCCTGGCGATGTGTTGTCTGCTATACTCTATTTCTCAGCGACTGCGTTGGCAAAGCAACAACAAAACCATATAACAGTGGAATGAAAAGAAAATAATAGGGCTATGATGATTGATTGTTATTGAGAAATGGAACCTGGCATTGTTTTTTCAGGCCCGTATCTTTGCGGGGCAACTCGTATTATCGGGTTTGCAGTTATGGCAGTGTCAGAAAACTCATTGCCTGGGTTAATAACTTATCTGAGCCTCAAGTATTTTGCCATGACCGAATACATTAACGGCCTCTCAAACTTGTTGATCATTTTTTAGGAGGTCTATATATCATGACTCTAGGTTTGGTGGAGGTTGAGGCAGTTGCCTTTGGTTCGTAGGTTGGGGGCACAATCCCTGAGATTAAAACTTCTATGGCTTCCGGTGCATCACGCAAGTATTTTTCTCACCATCCCTGTACTGCTAGCCTAATCACTACACTAATTTGCACGTACTGTTCAAAATGTTAATGAGTACATGTTTGATTCTTATTCCCCTACACCTGTGTATGGGAAACTATAATAATTTAAAATCACATTATTTACTTTATTTTTTAGTTTGTCCAGAACATTACATTAGTGATTAGTTTTTGTTTGTTTGACTATTACTGTATCATATGCTCTATTTAAATTAGCTTGTATGGTCTGTGAGCTTTACTAAATTGTGATGCATGTTCGGTTGACTAATTACAGTGTCTTTGTATGGTTGAAAATGATAGGGTTGTGATGATTGATTGTTATTGAGAATCTGGAACCTAGCATTGTTGTTTTAGGACTGTATCTTGGCGGGGTAGCCCGTATTCTTGAGTTTGCAGCCATGTCAGTATCAAAGAACTCATTGCCTGAGTTAATCACTTATCTGAGCCTCAAGTATTTTTGCTATGATCGAATACGTTGACGGTCCCTCAAACTCACTGATCATTTTTTATAGGGTCTATAGATCATGACTCTGGCTTTGGTGGAGGTTGAGGTAGTTATGTTTGGTTCAAAGGTTGGGGGCACGATCTCTGAGACTAGAACTTCTATGCATTCCGGTGCGACTCTAACTACATCGCTGATACCTTATTCACTACACTATAATTGTCACACCAGTATTTTTTCTGGTCATCCCTGTAC